>NW_020864718.1:0-30014 GCF_003713205.1 Coffea eugenioides
TATTCATTTTCTTGACTATTTTGACTAAGTGGTTAATATCTTCAAAAAAAAAAAACACAAAAATTCACCATTTTCACCTCTTGATGGCCGAACCTCTCTAGCAAGAAGAAAGACAAAATTCTTCAACTTTCTAGCTTCCATTTCACTCAATCTTCCAAAACCAACCACATAACTTAGATTCTACTCCATAAAATCTATCCTTTGGGTGCTTGTGAGTGGTCTATTGAAGTTTGTTTGAAGGTCTTAGGTGGCCAACATCTCTACATCTCTTGTTTATTAGGTAAGTGATGTTTGACTACTCCCTTATACTTAAATGATGTTGAATTTATGCCTAATGGTGGCTATTGTGTTAGAAATTGTGGTTTATTTCTTGGTTTGAAGTGATTTGGTTAAGTTTTTATTTTTTTGAGGAATTTTCTGGTTTTATATGATCTTGATGGTGTGGTTGTTTTTGATGGTTGGTAATAAGGGGCTTTGACTCTAGTAGGTATGAATTGATGATAAATGCAACCAATTTCTGTTTTGGAACCAAAAAAGTTGAACAAAAGTAAGGGTTTTTGTGAATGAACATTCTGTCGCGAAATTTTAGGTCCTTATGATGGAGGCCGAATTGGAAGCTTTGCTCAAAAACATGAAAGTTGTAGGTATTGAATGAGGTTGAAGGTGCCTCGCAAAATTTCAGGGCATTTGGATTAAGTGTAGAGTGAGATATGTCGTTTTTTTTTTCGTTGTCTGTTCTGGTGATCAGAAATTGTGCGAAACTGGTTATTGTAAATCGTCTGTTTTTTTGACTGGAGATTGCTTTTTGGATTTGATGTTGTGTCCTTCTGATGAAATGTATCTTGATGTCTTAGCTATCATATGCCTTTGGAATCAATGCATTTGGACCTGTGTAATACTAAGTTTGGACGAATTACAGTTTTTGTTGTGATTTGGGAACTACAATTACGGTTTCTGGGTTGGTTTTTCTGCATTTTGACGCTAGTTTGTGCTGGGATTTGGGAATTGAGCGAGCCCCTTGCTACATTGTTGGGCCAGCCTGGTTTCTTAGCTTCGAACGGTGGGTCTTGCACGCTTCATAGCCGAACATCTGTAGTGCTTTTGGCACCATTACCGAAAATTGAAAACGTCAAAACTGTTTTCTGGTTTGAGGGCTTAATTTCATTTCCGGACTTTTCCCTAGCTTGACTTGTCTTTGTACTACTTGGAGCTTGCTGAATAGCTATTGGATGAACTTGTTGTTGTGTGTGTACCTTTGGGTTGGAATGAGGAAATAATGAAGCCTTGATGGCTGGAAAAGTAAAGAAATTTAGGGGAAGTGCTGTCCGAACTTTGAAGGGATTTGTTTGCATTGAGTTGTGATTTAAGACTTGGATTTGAGCAAGCCAATGATACATGATGGAAGGTTTCGGAGCCGTGGAGGTGAGTGACCCTAAACTATTTCCAAAGTACTTGTGAAATGTTTCTTACATTATTTACTTTTGAACTGTTTCCAAAGCTACTTTTGAACTGTTTTCTTGCATATCATGCGTGCTTATATGAAAGTGTTCCTTGTTTGATATATTTCCTTGACTTCATGACTTGTATTATGGATTGATAACGTGTTACGTGCTTAGAATGATTTCCAAAACGAGCTTCTAGGCGAGTGTGTATTTTTTATCGCAACTCCGAGCCTAAATCAATGTGGAAAATTTTCATGATAAATGAATTAAATGCTACTTGCGCATGAAATGTAAGCCTTTTGGTGAAACTGCCATTGCCCCTTGTTACCTGGTCCGTCTCGAGCCAGAAACGGACTCGGTAGGGCGATTAGGGACCTTTTGGGTGAATCTTTGTATACTCGAGTATTACGCTATGTAGGTTGGTGGAGGGTTGGTGGAAAATGATGTGCAATTTCAAATGAAAAAAAAAAGGAAATGACAGGAGACGAGCGTATCTTTTCATGAATGTTACCATCGCTTTCCATGGTACATGTTTCTTGAATTATTGATACTCCATTTTAATGTTTTGTAAATGTTGTAATTGTTTTTGGACTTATCATTTGATTTATGACATCATTGAAAAGAAATATTGTTAAACCGATTTGATTACTGATTTTCTGGTTACTCGCTGAGCTTCTAGCTCACCCCAAAAATGTTTTATTTCCCTCCACAGGGCTCAAAGCGAAGGAAGGCTTGTAGTACTTGTGCGCGTGATTGGATGGCCGTTATGTTGTACAGTTTGGATTTGGAATCATTTTATGTATAGTTGGGAATTGTTTCCGCTGCATTTGTGACATGTAATTTTTGGAGAATTTGATGTAATATTTGAAGTTTTATCTTGAAATTCAATTGAGGATTGTAGTGAACGACTGAGTCCCGGCGAGAGCTGGGCAGGCGGCCCGCCGAACCTCTGGTTCGCCTAGGGGGAGGTGGGGCCTGACAGTTGGTATCAGAGCTTAGGCTTCAGATCTCTGTAGTGTATCCTAGGCTTGAAGTTTAGGATGCCGGACTGTGGGTTTGATTTGACTCTTGAGAGATTTTTTGCGGATGTCTTGACTTGATTGTACAAGAGGAATGTCGAGGACGACATTCTTTTAAGGAGGGGAATTGTGACGCCCCGAAAAAAAATGAGTTTGAGAACCTCGAAATTTTCTAATTTTCTAGGGTTTATTTTATTTAATCGCCCGCATTTTCTTCATTTTCTTTATTTGAAAAATTCCCCAGATAAAGTTTATGAGCAAAGATAGTTTTAAAATGATTTTTCTAGTATCGGTTAGTTTTTGAGAAATTAAAAGCGTATTTTGGACGTGGGACCCGCAAGTGCGGTAAATGCATTATATTTTTGACAACTTGTTGTAATTTTGTATTAAGTGATGTTATTTTACAAAGTGTTAAGATATTTTATTGGAGAGACAAAAGGATAGAGTTGCATTAATGGTGGCGACAAGTGTCACTATCTCATTGGTTTTACTTAAGAGTTACTATTCATTTTCTTGACTATTTTGACTAAGTGGTTAATATCTTCAAAAAAAAAAACACAAAAATTCACCATTTTCACCTCTTGATGGCCGAACCTCTCTAGCAAGAAGAAAGACAAAATTCTTCAACTTTCTAGCTTCCATTTCATTCAATCTTCCAAAACCAACCACATAACTTAGATTCTACTCCATAAAATCTATCCTTTGGGTGCTTGTGAGTGGTCTATTGAAGTTTGTTTGAAGGTCTTAGGTGGCCAACATCTCTACATCTCTTGTTTATTAGGTAAGTGATGTTTGACTACTCCCTTATACTTAAATGATGTTGAATTTATGCCTAATGGTGGCAATTGTGTTAGAAATTGTGGTTTATTTCTTGGTTTGAAGTGATTTGGTTAAGTTTTTATTTTTTTGAGGAATTTTCTGGTTTTATATGATCTTGATGGTGTGGTTGTTTTTGATGGTTGGTAATAAGGGGCTTTGACTCTAGTAGGTGTGAATTGATGATAAATGCAACCAATTTCTGTTTTGGACCAAAAATTGAAAAGTAAGGGTTTTGTGATGAACATTCTGTCCGAAATTTTAGGTCCTAGATGGAGGCCGAATTGGACTTTGCTCAAAACATGAAAGTTGTAGGTATTGATGAGGTTGAAGTGCCTGCAAAATTTCAGGGCATTTGGATTAGTGTAGAGTGAGATATGTCGTTTTTTCTGTTGCTGTTCTGGGTGATCAGAATGTGCGAACTGTGATTGTAATCGTCTGTTTTTGACTGGAATTGCTTTGGATTTGGATGTTGGTGTCTTCTGATGAAATGTATCTTGATGTCTTAGCTATCATATGCCTTTGGAATCAATGCATTTGGACCTGTGTATACTAAGTTGGACGAATTACAGTTTTGTGTGATTTGGGAACCTACAATTACGGTTCTGGGTTGGTTTTCTGCATTTTGACCTAGTTGTGCTGGGATTTGGACTGAGCGACCTTCTACATTGTTGTAGCCCTGGTTCTTAGCTTCGAAACGGTGGGTCTTGCACCTTCATCCGACCATTGTAGTGCTTTTGGCACCATTACCGCAAAATGACGTCAAAACTGTTTTTCTGGTTTTGAGCTTAACTTTCATTTCCGGACTTTTCCCTAGCTTGACTTGTCTTTGTACTACTTGGAGCTTGCTGAATAGCTATTGGATGAACTTGTTGTTGTGTGTGTACCTTTGGGTTGGAATGAGGAAATAATGAAGCCTTGATGGCTGGAAAAGTAAAGAAATTTAGGGGAAGTGCTGTCCGAACTTTGAAGGGATTTGTTTGCATTGAGTTGTGATTTAAGACTTGGATTTGAGCAAGGCAATGATACATGATGGATGGTTTCGGAGCCGTGGAGGTGAGTGACCCTAAACTATTTCCAAAGTACTTGTGAAATGTTTCTTACATTATTTACTTTTGAACTGTTTCCAAAGCTACTTTTGAACTGTTTTCTTGCATATCATGCGTGCTTATATGAAAGTGTTCCTTGTTTGATATATTTCCTTGACTTCATGACTTGTATTATTGATTGCTAACGTGTTACGTTCTTTGAATGATTTCCAAAACGAGCTTTCTAGGCGAGTGTGTATTTTATCGCACTCGACCTAAATCAATGTGAAATTTTCATGATAAATGATTAAATGCTA
This sequence comes from Coffea eugenioides, assembly GCF_003713205.1. Taxonomy (NCBI): domain Eukaryota; kingdom Viridiplantae; phylum Streptophyta; class Magnoliopsida; order Gentianales; family Rubiaceae; genus Coffea; species Coffea eugenioides. The sequence continues at coordinate 4,623 of NW_020864718.1, forward strand.
CTTGCGCATGAATGTAAGCCTTTTGGGCTGAACTGGCCATTGCCCCTTGTTACCGATCGTCTCGAGCCAGAAACGGACTCGGTCGGGCGATTAGGGACCTGGGTGAACGTTTGGTATACTCGAGTATTACCTTTGTAGGTTGGTGGAGGTTGGTGGAAAATGATGCAATTTCAAATGAAAAAAAAAGGAAATGACAGGAGAACGAGCGTATCTTTTCATGAATGTTACTATCGCTTTCCATTGTACATGTTTCTTGAATTATTGATACTCCATATTTAATGTTTTGTAAATGTTGTAATTGTTTTTGGACTTATCATTTGATTTATGACATCATTGAAAAGAAATATTGTTAAACCGATTTGATTACTGATTTTCTGGTTACTCGCTGAGCTTCTAGCTCACCCCAAAAATGTTTTATTTCCCTCCACAGGGCTCAAAGCGAAGGAAGGCTTGTAGTACTTGTGCACGTGATTGGATGGCCGTTATGTTGTACAGTTTGGATTTGGAATCATTTTATGTATAGTTGGGAATTGTTTCCGCTGCATTTGTGACATGTAATTTTTGGAGAATTTGATGTAATATTTGAAGTTTTATCTTGAAATTCAATTGAGGATTGTAGTGAACCGACTGAGTCCCGCGAGAGCTGGGGCAGGCGGCCCGCCGAACCCTTGGTTGCCTTAGGTGGGAGGTGGGGCGTGACAAGTTGGTTATCAGAGCTTCAGGCTTCAGATCTCTGTAGTGTAATCCTAGGCCTTGAAGTTTAGGATGCCGGACTGTGGGTTTGATTTGACTCTTGAGAGATTTTTTTGCGGGAATGTCTTTGACTTGAATTGGTACAAGAGGATGTCGAGGACGACAATTCTTTAAGGAGGGGAGATTGTTGAACGCCCGCGAAATGAGTTTGAGAAATCCCGAAATTTTCCTAATTTTTCTAGGGTTTATTTTATTTAATCGCCCGCATTTTCTTCATTTTCTTTATTAGAAAAATTCCCCAGATAAAGTTTATGAGCAAAGATAGTTTTAAAATGATTTTTCTAATATCGGTTAGTTTTTGAGAAATTAAAAGCGTATTTTGGACGTGGGACCCGCAAGTGCGGTAAATGCATTATATTTTTGACAACTTGTTGTAATTTTGTATTAAGTGATGTTATTTTACAAAGTGTTAAGATATTTTATTGGAGAGACAAAAGGATAGAGTTGCATTAATGGTGGCGACAAGTGTCACTATCTCATTGGTTTTACTTAAGAGTTACTATTCATTTTCTTGACTATTTTGACTAAGTGGTTAATATCTTCAAAAAAAAAAACACAAAAATTCACCATTTTCACCTCTTGATGGCCGAACCTCTCTAGCAAGAAGAAAGACAAAATTCTTCAACTTTCTAGCTTCCATTTCATTCAATCTTCCAAAACCAACCACATAACTTAGATTCTACTCCATAAAATCTATCCTTTGGGTGCTTGTGAGTGGTCTATTGAAGTTTGTTTGAAGGTCTTAGGTGGCCAACATCTCTACATCTCTTGTTTATTAGGTAAGTGATGTTTGACTACTCCCTTATACTTAAATGATGTTGAATTTATGCCTAATGGTGGCTATTGTGTTAGAAATTGTGGTTTATTTCTTGGTTTGAAGTGATTTGGTTAAGTTTTTATTTTTTTGAGGAATTTTCTGGTTTTATATGATCTTGATGGTGTGGTTGTTTTTGGTGGTTGGTAATAAGGGGCTTTGACTCTAGTAGGTGTGAATTGATGATAAATGCAACCAATTTCTGTTTTGGACCAAAAATTGAAAAGTAAGGGTTTTGTGATGAACATTCTGTCCGAAATTTTAGGTCCTAGATGGAGGCCGAATTGGACTTTGCTCAAAACATGAAAGTTGTAGGTATTGATGAGGTTGAAGTGCCTGCAAAATTTCAGGGCATTTGGATTAGTGTAGAGTGAGATATGTCGTTTTTTCTGTTGCTGTTCTGGGTGATCAGAATGTGCGAACTGTGATTGTAATCGTCTGTTTTTGACTGGAATTGCTTTGGATTTGGATGTTGGTGTCTTCTGATGAAATGTATCTTGATGTCTTAGCTATCATATGCCTTTGGAATCAATGTATTTGGACCTGTGTATACTAAGTTGGACGAATTACAGTTTTGTGTGATTTGGGAACCTACAATTACGGTTCTGGGTTGGTTTTCTGCATTTTGACCTAGTTGTGCTGGGATTTGGACTGAGTGACCTTCTACATTGTTGTAGCCCTGGTTCTTAGATTCGAAACGGTGGGTCTTGCACCTTCATCCGACCATTGTAGTGCTTTTGGCACCATTACCGCAAAATGACGTCAAAACTGTTTTTCTGGTTTTGAGCTTAACTTTCATTTCCGGACTTTTCCCTAGCTTGACTTGTCTTTGTACTACTTGGAGCTTGCTGAATAGCTATTGGATGAACTTGTTGTTGTGTGTGTACCTTTGGGTTGGAATGAGGAAATAATGAAGCCTTGATGGCTGGAAAAGTAAAGAAATTTAGGGGAAGTGCTGTCCGAACTTTGAAGGGATTTGTTTGCATTGAGTTGTGATTTAAGACTTGGATTTGAGCAAGGCAATGATACATGATGGATGGTTTCGGAGCCGTGGAGGTGAGTGACCCTAAACTATTTCCAAAGTACTTGTGAAATGTTTCTTACATTATTTACTTTTGAACTGTTTCCAAAGCTACTTTTGAACTGTTTTCTTGCATATCATGCGTGCTTATATGAAAGTGTTCCTTGTTTGATATATTTCCTTGACTTCATGACTTGTATTATTGATTGCTAACGTGTTACGTTCTTTGAATGATTTCCAAAACGAGCTTTCTAGGCGAGTGTGTATTTTATCGCACTCGACCTAAATCAATGTGAAATTTTCATGATAAATGATTAAATGCTACTTGCGCATGAATGTAAGCCTTTTGGGCTGAACTGGCCATTGCCCCTTGTTACCGGTCGTCTCGAGCCAGAAACGGACTCGGTCGGGCGATTAGGGACCTGGGTGAACGTTTGGTATACTCGAGTATTACCTTTGTAGGTTGGTGGAGGTTGGTGGAAAATGATGCAATTTCAAATGAAAAAAAAAAGAAATGACAGGAGAACGAGCGTATCTTTTCATGAATGTTACTATCGCTTTCCATTGTACATGTTTCTTGAATTATTAATACTCCATATTTAATGTTTTGTAAATGTTGTAATTGTTTTTGGACTTATCATTTGATTTATGACATCATTGAAAAGAAATATTGTTAAACCGATTTGATTACTGATTTTCTGGTTACTCGCAGAGCTTCTAGCTCACCCCAAAAATGTTTTATTTCCCTCCACAGGGCTCAAAGCGAAGGAAGGCTTGTAGTACTTGTGCGCGTGATTGGATGGCCGTTATGTTGTACAGTTTGGATTTGGAATCATTTTATGTATAGTTGGAAATTGTTTCCGCTGCATTTGTGACATGTAATTTTTTGAGAATTTGATGTAATATTTGAAGTTTTATCTTGAAATTCAATTGAGGATTGTAGTGAACGACTGAGTCTCGGCGAGAGCTGGGCAGGCGGCCCGCCGAACCCTCTGGTTCGCCTTAGGGGGAGGTGGGGCCGTGACAGTTGGTATCAGAGCTTAGGCTTCAGATCTCTGTAGTGTATCCTAGGCTTGAAGTTTAGGATGCCGGATCTGTGGGTTTAGATTTGACTCTTGTAGATTTTTGCGGATGTCCTGAACTTGATTGTGTAACAAGAGGGAATGTCGAGGACGACATTCTTTTAAGGAGGGGAGATTGTGACGCCCCGAAAAAAAATGAGTTTGAGAACCCGGAAATTTTCTAATTTTCTAGGGTTTATTTTATTTAATCGCCCGCATTTTCTTCATTTTCTTTATTAGAAAAATTCCCCAGATAAAGTTTATGAGCAAAGATAGTTTTAAAATGATTTTTCTAGTATCGGTTAGTTTTTGAGAAATTAAAAGCGTATTTTGGACGTGGGACCCGCAAGTGCGGTAAATGCATTATATTTTTGACAACTTGTTGTAATTTTGTATTAAGTGATGTTATTTTACAAAGTGTTAAGATATTTTATTAGAGAGACAAAAGGATAGAGTTGCATTAATGGTGGTGACAAGTGTCACTATCTCATTGGTTTTACTTAAGAGTTACTATTCATTTTCTTGACTATTTTGACTAAGTGGTTAATATCTTCAAAAAAAAAAACACAAAAATTCACCATTTTCACCTCTTGATGGCCGAACCTCTCTAGCAAGAAGAAAGACAAAATTCTTCAACTTTCTAGCTTCCATTTCACTCAATCTTCCAAACCAACCACATAACTTAGATTCTACTCCATAAAATCTATCCTTTGGGTGCTTGTGAGTGGTCTATTGAAGTTTGTTTGAAGGTCTTAGGTGGCCAACATCTCTACATCTCTTGTTTATTAGGTAAGTGATGTTTGACTACTCCCTTATACTTAAATGATGTTGAATTTATGCCTAATGGTGGCTATTGTGTTAGAAATTGTGGTTTATTTCTTGGTTTGAAGTGATTTGGTTAAGTTTTTATTTTTTTGAGGAATTTTCTGGTTTTATATGATCTTGATGGTGTGGTTGTTTTTGGTGGTTGGTAATAAGGGGCTTTGACTCTAGTAGGTGTGAATTGATGATAAATGCAACCAATTTCTGTTTTGGACCAAAAATTGAAAAGTAAGGGTTTTGTGATGAACATTCTGTCCGAAATTTTAGGTCCTAGATGGAGGCCGAATTGGACTTTGCTAAAAACATGAAAGTTGTAGGTATTGATGAGGTTGAAGTGCCTGCAAAATTTCAGGGCATTTGGATTAGTGTAGAGTGAGATATGTCATTTTTTCTGTTGCTGTTCTGGGTGATCAGAATGTGCGAACTGTGATTGTAATCGTCTGTTTTGACTGGAATTGCTTTGGATTTGGATGTTGGTGTCTTCTGATGAAATGTATCTTGATGTCTTAGCTATCATATGCCTTTGGAATCAATGCATTTGGACCTGTGTATACTGAGTTGGACGAATTACAGTTTTGTGTGATTTGGGAACCTGGAATTACGGTTCTGGGTTGGTTTTCTGCATTTTGACCTAGTTGTGCTGGGATTTGGACTGAGAGACCTTCTACATTGTTGTAGCCCTGGTTCTTAGCTTCGAAACGGTGGGTCTTGCACCTTCATCCGACCATTGTAGTGCTTTTGGCACCATTACCGCAAAATGACGTCAAAACTGTTTTTCTGGTTTTGAGCTTAACTTTCATTTCCGGACTTTTCCCTAGCTTGACTTGTCTTTGTACTACTTGGAGCTTGCTGAATAGCTATTGGATGAACTTGTTGTTGTGTGTGTACCTTTGGGTTGGAATGAGGAAATAATGAAGCCTTGATGGCTGGAAAAGTAAAGAAATTTAGGGGAAGTGCTGTCCGAACTTTGAAGGGATTTGTTTGCATTGAGTTGTGATTTAAGACTTGGATTTGAGCAAGGCAATGATACATGATGGATGGTTTCGAGCCGTGGAGGTGAGTGACCCTAAACTATTTCCAAAGTACTTGTGAAATGTTTCTTACATTATTTACTTTTGAACTGTTTCCAAAGCTACTTTTGAACTGTTTTCTTGCATATCATGCGTGCTTATATGAAAGTGTTCCTTGTTTGATATATTTCCTTGACTTCATGACTTGTATTATTGATTGCTAACGTTTACGTTCTTTGAATGATTTCCAAAACGAGCTTTCTAGGCGAGTGTGTATTTTATCGCACTCGACCTAAATCAATGTGAAATTTTCATGATAAATGATTAAATGCTACTTGCGCATGAATGTAAGCCTTTTGGGCTGAACTGGCCATTGCCCCTTGTTACCGGTCGTCTCGAGCCAGAAACGGACTCGGTCGGGCGATTAGGGACCTGGGTGAACGTTTGGTATACTCGAGTATTACCTTTGTAGGTTGGTGGAGGTTGGTGGAAAATGATGCAATTTCAAATGAAAAAAAAAAGGAAATGACAGGAGAACGAGCGTATCTTTTCATGAATGTTACTATCGCTTTCCATTGTACATGTTTCTTGAATTATTGATACTCCATATTTAATGTTTTGTAAATGTTGTAATTGTTTTTGGACTTATCATTTGATTTATGACATCATTGAAAAGAAATATTGTTAAACCGATTTGATTACTGATTTTCTGGTTACTCGCTGAGCTTCTAGCTCACCCCAAAAATGTTTTATTTCCCTCCACAGGGCTCAAAGCGAAGGAAGGCTTGTAGTACTTGTGCGCGTGATTGGATGGCCGTTATGTTGTACAGTTTGGATTTGGAATCATTTTATGTATAGTTGGGAATTGTTTCCGCTGCATTTGTGACATGTAATTTTTGGAGAATTTGATGTAATATTTGAAGTTTTATCTTGAAATTCAATTGAGGATTGTAGTGAACGACTGAGTCCCGGCGAGAGCTGGGCAGGCGGCCCGCCGAACCCTCTGGTTCGCCTTAGGGGGAGGTGGGGCCGTGACAGTTGGTATCAGAGCTTAGGCTTCAGATCTCTGTAGTGTATCCTAGGCTTGAAGTTTAGGATGCCGGACTGTGGGTTTGATTTGACTCTTGAGAGATTTTTGCGGGATGTCTTGACTTGATTGGTACAAGAGGGAATGTCGAGGACGACATTCTTTTAAGGAGGGGAGATTGTGACGCCCCGAAAAAAAATGAGTTTGAGAACCCGGAAATTTTCTAATTTTCTAGGGTTTATTTTATTTAATCGCCCGCATTTTCTTCATTTTCTTTATTAGAAAAAATTCCCCAGATAAAGTTTATGAGCAAAGATAGTTTTAAAATGATTTTTCTAGTATCGGTTAGTTTTTGAGAAATTAAAAGCGTATTTTGGACGTGGGACCCGCAAGTGCGGTAAATGCATTATATTTTTGACAACTTGTTGTAATTTTGTATTAAGTGATGTTATTTTACAAAGTGTTAAGATATTTTATTGGAGAGACAAAAGGATAGAGTTGCATTAATGGTGGTGACAAGTGTCACTATCTCATTGGTTTTACTTAAGAGTTACTATTCATTTTCTTGACTATTTTGACTAAGTGGTTAATATCTTCAAAAAAAAAAACACAAAAATTCACCATTTTCACCTCTTGATGGCCGAACCTCTCTAGCAAGAAGAAAGACAAAATTCTTCAACTTTCTAGCTTCCATTTCACTCAATCTTCCAAAACCAACCACATAACTTAGATTCTACTCCATAAAATCTATCCTTTGGGTGCTTGTGAGTGGTCTATTGAAGTTTGTTTGAAGGTCTTAGGTGGCCAACATCTCTACATCTCTTGTTTATTAGGTAAGTGATGTTTGACTACTCCCTTATACTTAAATGATGTTGAATTTATGCCTAATGGTGGCTATTGTGTTAGAAATTGTGGTTTATTTCTTGGTTTGAAGTGATTTGGTTAAGTTTTTATTTTTTTGAGGAATTTTCTGGTTTTATATGATCTTGATGGTGTGGTTGTTTTTGATGGTTGGTAATAAGGGGCTTTGACTCTAGTAGGTGTGAATTGATGATAAATGCAACCAATTTCTGTTTTGGACCAAAAATTGAAAAGTAAGGGTTTTGTGATGAACATTCTGTCCGAAATTTTAGGTCCTAGATGGAGGCCGAATTGGACTTTGCTCAAAACATGAAAGTTGTAGGTATTGATGAGGTTGAAGTGCCTGCAAAATTTCAGGGCATTTGGATTAGTGTAGAGTGAGATATGTCGTTTTTTCGGTTGCTGTTCTGGGTGATCAGAATGTGCGAACTGTGATTGTAATCGTCTGTTTTGACTGGAATTGCTTTGGATTTGGATGTTGGTGTCTTCTGATGAAATGTATCTTGATGTCTTAGCTATCATATGCCTTTGGAATCAATGCATTTGGACCTGTGTATACTGAGTTGGACGAATTACAGTTTTGTGTGATTTGGGAACCTGGAATTACGGTTCTGGGTTGGTTTTCTGCATTTTGACCTAGTTGTGCTGGGATTTGGACTGAGTGACCTTCTACATTGTTGTAGCCCTGGTTCTTAGATTCGAAACGGTGGGTCTTGCACCTTCATCCGACCATTGTAGTGCTTTTGGCACCATTACCGCAAAATGACGTCAAAACTGTTTTTCTGGTTTTGAGCTTAACTTTCATTTCCGGACTTTTCCCTAGCTTGACTTGTCTTTGTACTACTTGGAGCTTGCTGAATAGCTATTGGATGAACTTGTTGTTGTGTGTGTACCTTTGGGTTGGAATGAGGAAATAATGAAGCCTTGATGGCTGGAAAAGTAAAGAAATTTAGGGGAAGTGCTGTCCGAACTTTGAAGGGATTTGTTTGCATTGAGTTGTGATTTAAGACTTGGATTTGAGCAAGGCCAATGATACATGATGGATGGTTTCGGAGCCGTGGAGGTGAGTGACCCTAAACTATTTCCAAAGTACTTGTGAAATGTTTCTTACATTATTTACTTTTGAACTGTTTCCAAAGCTACTTTTGAACTGTTTTCTTGCATATCATGCGTGCTTATATGAAAGTGTTCCTTGTTTGATATATTTCCTTGACTTCATGACTTGTATTATTGATTGCTAACGTGTTACGTTCTTTGAATGATTTCCAAAACGAGCTTTCTAGGCGAGTGTGTATTTTATCGCACTCGACCTAAATCAATGTGAAATTTTCATGATAAATGATTAAATGCTACTTGCGCATGAATGTAAGCCTTTTGGGCTGAACTGGCCATTGCCCCTTGTTACCGGTCGTCTCGAGCCAGAAACGGACTCGGTCGGGCGATTAGGGACCTGGGTGAACGTTTGGTATACTCGAGTATTACCTTTGTAGGTTGGTGGAGGTTGGTGGAAAATGATGCAATTTCAAATGAAAAAAAAAAGGAAATGACAGGAGAACGAGCGTATCTTTTCATGAATGTTACTATCGCTTTCCATTGTACATGTTTCTTGAATTATTGATACTCCATATTTAATGTTTTGTAAATGTTGTAATTGTTTTTGGACTTATCATTTGATTTATGACATCATTGAAAAGAAATATTGTTAAACCGATTTGATTACTGATTTTCTGGTTACTCGCTGAGCTTCTAGCTCACCCCAAAAATGTTTTATTTCCCTCCACAGGGCTCAAAGCGAAGGAAGGCTTGTAGTACTTGTGCGCGTGATTGGATGGCCGTTATGTTGTACAGTTTGGATTTGGAATCATTTTATGTATAGTTGGGAATTGTTTCCGCTGCATTTGTGACATGTAATTTTTGGAGAATTTGATGTAATATTTGAAGTTTTATCTTGAAATTCAATTGAGGATTGTAGTGAACGACTGAGTCCCGGCGAGAGTGGGCAGGCGGCCCGCCGAACCCTCTGGTTCGCCTTAGGGGGAGGTGGGGCCGTGACAGTTGTATCAGAGCTTAGGCTTCAGATCTCTGTAGTGTATCCTAGGCTTGAAGTTAGGATGCCGGAACTGTGGGTTGATTTGACTCTTGAGAGATTTTTGCGGGATGTCTTGACTTGATTGGTAAAGAGGGAATGTCGGAGGACGACAATTCTTTTAAGGAGGGGAATTGTGACGCCCCGAAAAAAAATGAGTTTGAGAACCCGAAATTTTCTAATTTTCTAGGGTTTATTTTATTTAATCGCCCGCATTTTCTTCATTTTCTTTATTAGAAAAATTCCCCAGATAAAGTTTATGAGCAAAGATAGTTTTAAAATGATTTTTCTAGTATCGGTTAGTTTTTGAGAAATTAAAAGCGTATTTTGGACGTGGGACCCGCAAGTGCGGTAAATGCATTATATTTTTGACAACTTGTTGTAATTTTGTATTAAGTGATGTTATTTTACAAAGTGTTAAGATATTTTATTGGAGAGACAAAAGGATAGAGTTGCATTAATGGTGGTGACAAGTGTCACTATCTCATTGGTTTTACTTAAGAGTTACTATTCATTTTCTTGACTATTTTGACTAAGTGGTTAATATCTTCAAAAAAAAAAACACAAAAATTCACCATTTTCACCTCTTGATGGCCGAACCTCTCTAGCAAGAAGAAAGACAAAATTCTTCAACTTTCTAGCTTCCATTTCATTCAATCTTCCAAAACCAACCACATAACTTAGATTCTACTCCATAAAATCTATCCTTTGGGTGCTTGTGAGTGGTCTATTGAAGTTTGTTTGAAGGTCTTAGGTGGCCAACATCTCTACATCTCTTGTTTATTAGGTAAGTGATGTTTGACTACTCCCTTATACTTAAATGATGTTGAATTTATGCCTAATGGTGGCTATTGTGTTAGAAATTGTGGTTTATTTCTTGGTTTGAAGTGATTTGGTTAAGTTTTTATTTTTTTGAGGAATTTTCTGGTTTTATATGATCTTGATGGTGTGGTTGTTTTTGATGGTTGGTAATAAGGGGCTTTGACTCTAGTAGGTGTGAATTGATGATAAATGCAACCAATTTCTGTTTTGGACCAAAAATTGAAAAGTAAGGGTTTTGTGATGAACATTCTGTCCGAAATTTTAGGTCCTAGATGGAGGCCGAATTGGACTTTTCTCAAAACATGAAAGTTGTAGGTATTGATGAGGTTGAAGTGCCTGCAAAATTTCAGGGCATTTGGATTAGTGTAGAGTGAGATATGTCGTTTTTTATGTTGCTGTTCTGGGTGATCAGAATGTGCGAACTGTGATTGTAATCGTCTGTTTTGACTGGAATTGCTTTGGATTTGGATGTTGGTGTCTTCTGATGAAATGTATCTTGATGTCTTAGCTATCATATGCCTTTGGAATCAATGCATTTGGACCTGTGTATACTGAGTTGGACGAATTACAGTTTTGTGTGATTTGGGAACCTGGAATTACGGTTCTGGGTTGGTTTTCTGCATTTTGACCTAGTTGTGCTGGGATTTGGACTGAGTGACCTTCTACATTGTTGTAGCCCTGGTTCTTAGATTCGAAACGGTGGGTCTTGCACCTTCATCCGACCATTGTAGTGCTTTTGGCACCATTACCGCAAAATGACGTCAAAACTGTTTTTCTGGTTTTGAGCTTAACTTTCATTTCCGGACTTTTCCCTAGCTTGACTTGTCTTTGTACTACTTGGAGTTTGCTGAATAGCTATTGGATGAACTTGTTGTTGTGTGTGTACTTTGGGTTGGAATGAGGAAATAATGAAGCCTTGATGGCTGGAAAAGTAAAGAAATTTAGGGGAAGTGCTGTCCGAACTTTGAAGGGATTTGTTTGCATTGAGTTGTGATTTAAGACTTGGATTTGAGCAAGGCAATGATACATGATGGATGGTTTCGGAGCGTGGAGGTGAGTGACCCTAAACTATTTCCAAAGTACTTGTGAAATGTTTCTTACATTATTTACTTTGAACTGTTTCCAAAGCTACTTTTGAACTGTTTTCTTGCATATCATGCGTGCTTATATGAAAGTGTTCCTTGTTTGATATATTTTCTTGACTTCATGACTTGTATTATTGATTGCTAACGTGTTACGTTCTTTGAATGATTTCCAAAACGAGCTTTCTAGGCGAGTGTGTATTTTATCGCACTCGACCTAAATCAATGTGAAATTTTCATGATAAATGATTAAATGCTACTTGCGCATGAATGTAAGCCTTTTGGGCTGAACTGGCCATTGCCCCTTGTTACCCGTCGTCTCGAGCCAGAAACGGACTCGGTCGGGCGATTAGGGACCTGGGTGAACGTTTGGTATACTCGAGTATTACCTTTGTAGGTTGGTGGAGGTTGGTGGAAAATGATGCAATTTCAAATGAAAAAAAAAAGGAAATGACAGGAGAACGAGCGTATCTTTTCATGAATGTTACTATCGCTTTCCATTGTACATGTTTCTTGAATTATTGATACTCCATATTTAATGTTTTGTAAATGTTGTAATTGTTTTTGGACTTATCATTTGATTTATGACATCATTGAAAAGAAATATTGTTAAACCGATTTGATTACTGATTTTCTGGTTACTCGCTGAGCTTCTAGCTCACCCCAAAAATGTTTTATTTCCCTCCACAGGGCTCAAAGCGAAGGAAGGCTTGTAGTACTTGTGCGCGTGATTGGATGGCCGTTATGTTGTACAGTTTGGATTTGGAATCATTTTATGTATAGTTGGGAATTGTTTCCGCTGCATTTGTGACATGTAATTTTTGGAGAATTTGATGTAATATTTGAAGTTTTATCTTGAAATTCAATTGAGGATTGTAGTGAACGACTGAGTCCCGGCGAGAGCTGGGCAGGCGGCCCGCCGAACCCTCTGGTTCGCCTTAGGGGGAGGTGGGGCCGTGACAGTTGGTATCAGAGCTTAGGCTTCAGATCTCTGTAGTGTATCCTAGGCTTGAAGTTTAGGATGCCGGACTGTGGGTTTGATTTGACTCTTGAGAGATTTTTGCGGGATGTCTTGACTTGATTGGTACAAGAGGGAATGTCGAGGACGACATTCTTTTAAGGAGGGGAGATTGTGACGCCCCGAAAAAAAATGAGTTTGAGAACCCGGAAATTTTCTAATTTTAGGGTTTATTTTATTTAATCGCCCGCCATTTTCTTCATTTTCTTTATTAGAAAAATTCACCAGATAAAGTTTATGAGCAAAGATAGTTTTAAAATGATTTTTCTAGTATCGGTTAGTTTTTGAGAAATTAAAAGCGTATTTTGGACGTGGGACCCGCAAGTGCGGTAAATGCATTATATTTTTGACAACTTGTTGTAATTTTGTATTAAGTGATGTTATTTTACAAAGTGTTAAGATATTTTATTGGAGAGACAAAAGGATAGAGTTGCATTAATGGTGGTGACAAGTGTCACTATCTCATTGGTTTTACTTAAGAGTTACTATTCATTTTCTTGACTATTTTGACTAAGTGGTTAATATCTTCAAAAAAAAAAACACAAAAATTCACCATTTTCACCTCTTGATGGCCGAACCTCTCTAGCAAGAAGAAAGACAAAATTCTTCAACTTTCTAGCTTCCATTTCACTCAATCTTCCAAAACCAACCACATAACTTAGATTCTACTCCATAAAATCTATCCTTTGGGTGCTTGTGAGTGGTCTATTGAAGTTTGTTTGAAGGTCTTAGGTGGCCAACATCTCTACATCTCTTGTTTATTAGGTAAGTGATGTTTGACTACTCCCTTATACTTAAATGATGTTGAATTTATGCCTAATGGTGGCTATTGTGTTAGAAATTGTGGTTTATTTCTTGGTTTGAAGTGATTTGGTTAAGTTTTTATTTTTTTGAGGAATTTTCTGGTTTTATATGATCTTGATGGTGTGGTTGTTTTTGATGGTTGGTAATAAGGGGCTTTGACTCTAGTAGGTGTGAATTGATGATAAATGCAACCAATTTCTGTTTTGGACCAAAAATTGAAAAGTAAGGGTTTTGTGATGAACATTCTGTCCGAAATTTTAGGTCCTAGATGGAGGCCGAATTGGACTTTGCTAAAAACATGAAAGTTGTAGGTATTGATGAGGTTGAAGTGCCTGCAAAATTTCAGGGCATTTGGATTAGTGTAGAGTGAGATATGTCGTTTTTTCTGTTGCTGTTCTGGGTGATCAGAATGTGCGAACTGTGATTGTAATCGTCTGTTTTGACTGGAATTGCTTTGGATTTGGATGTTGGTGTCTTCTGATGAAATGTATCTTGATGTCTTAGCTATCATATGCCTTTGGAATCAATGCATTTGGACCTGTGTATACTGAGTTGGACGAATTACAGTTTTGTGTGATTTGGGAACCTGGAATTACGGTTCTGGGTTGGTTTTCTGCATTTTGACCTAGTTGTGCTGGGATTTGGACTGAGTGACCTTCTACATTGTTGTAGCCCTGGTTCTTAGATTCGAAACGGTGGGTCTTGCACCTTCATCCGACCATTGTAGTGCTTTTGGCACCATTACCGCAAAATGACGTCAAAACTGTTTTTCTGGTTTTGAGCTTAACTTTCATTTCCGGACTTTTCCCTAGCTTGACTTGTCTTTGTACTACTTGGAGCTTGCTGAATAGCTATTGGATGAACTTGTTGTTGTGTGTGTACCTTTGGGTTGGAATGAGGAAATAATGAAGCCTTGATGGCTGGAAAAGTAAAGAAATTTAGGGGAAGTGCTGTCCGAACTTTGAAGGGATTTGTTTGCATTGAGTTGTGATTTAAGACTTGGATTTGAGCAAGCCAATGATACATGATGGATGGTTTCGGAGCCGTGGAGGTGAGTGACCCTAAACTATTTCCAAAGTACTTGTGAAATGTTTCTTACATTATTTACTTTTGAACTGTTTCCAAAGCTACTTTTGAACTGTTTTCTTGCATATCATGCGTGCTTATATGAAAGTGTTCCTTGTTTGATATATTTCCTTGACTTCATGACTTGTATTATTGATTGCTAACGTGTTACGTTCTTTGAATGATTTCCAAAACGAGCTTTCTAGGCGAGTGTGTATTTTATCGCACTCGACCTAAATCAATGTGAAATTTTCATGATAAATGATTAAATGCTACTTGCGCATGAATGTAAGCCTTTTGGGCTGAACTGGCCATTGCCCCTTGTTACCGGTCGTCTCGAGCCAGAAACGGACTCGGTCGGGCGATTAGGGACCTGGGTGAACGTTTGGTATACTCGAGTATTACCTTTGTAGGTTGGTGGAGGTTGGTGGAAAATGATGCAATTTCAAATGAAAAAAAAAAGGAAATGACAGGAGAACGAGCGTATCTTTTCATGAATGTTACTATCGCTTTCCATTGTACATGTTTCTTGAATTATTGATACTCCATATTTAATGTTTTGTAAATGTTGTAATTGTTTTTGGACTTATCATTTGATTTATGACATCATTGAAAAGAAATATTGTTAAACCGATTTGATTACTGATTTTCTGGTTACTCGCTGAGCTTCTAGCTCACCCCAAAAATGTTTTATTTCCCTCCACAGGGCTCAAAGCGAAGGAAGGCTTGTAGTACTTGTGCGCGTGATTGGATGGCCGTTATGTTGTACAGTTTGGATTTGGAATCATTTTATGTATAGTTGGGAATTGTTTCCGCTGCATTTGTGACATGTAATTTTTGGAGAATTTGATGTAATATTTGAAGTTTTATCTTGAAATTCAATTGAGGATTGTAGTGAACGACTGAGTCCCGGCGAGAGCTGGGCAGGCGGCCCGCCGAACCCTCTGGTTCGCCTTAGGGGGAGGTGGGGCCGTGACAGTTGGTATCAGAGCTTAGCTTCAGATCTCTGTAGTGTATCCTAGCTTGAAGTTTAGGATGCCGGACTGTGGGTTTGATTTGACTCTTGAGAGATTTTTGCGGGATGTCTTGACTTGATTGGTACAAGAGGGAATGTCGAGGACGACATTCTTTTAAGGAGGGGAGATTGTGACGCCCCGAAAAAAAATGAGTTTGAGAACCCGGAAATTTTCTAATTTTCTAGGGTTTATTTTATTTAATCGCCCGCATTTTCTTCATTTTCTTTATTAGAAAAATTCACCAGATAAAGTTTATGAGCAAAGATAGTTTTAAAATGATTTTTCTAGTATCGGTTAGTTTTTGAGAAATTAAAAGCGTATTTTGGACGTGGGACCCGCAAGTGCGGTAAATGCATTATATTTTTGACAACTTGTTGTAATTTTGTATTAAGTGATGTTATTTTACAAAGTGTTAAGATATTTTATTGGAGAGACAAAAGGATAGAGTTGCATTAATGGTGGTGACAAGTGTCACTATCTCATTGGTTTTACTTAAGAGTTACTATTCATTTTCTTGACTATTTTGACTAAGTGGTTAATATCTTCAAAAAAAAAAACACAAAAATTCACCATTTTCACCTCTTGATGGCCGAACCTCTCTAGCAAGAAGAAAGACAAAATTCTTCAACTTTCTAGCTTCCATTTCACTCAATCTTCCAAAACCAACCACATAACTTAGATTCTACTCCATAAAATCTATCCTTTGGGTGCTTGTGAGTGGTCTATTGAAGTTTGTTTGAAGGTCTTAGGTGGCCAACATCTCTACATCTCTTGTTTATTAGGTAAGTGATGTTTGACTACTCCCTTATACTTAAATGATGTTGAATTTATGCCTAATGGTGGCTATTGTGTTAGAAATTGTGGTTTATTTCTTGGTTTGAAGTGATTTGGTTAAGTTTTTATTTTTTTGAGGAATTTTCTGGTTTTATATGATCTTGATGGTGTGGTTGTTTTTGATGGTTGGTAATAAGGGGCTTTGACTCTAGTAGGTGTGAATTGATGATAAATGCAACCAATTTCTGTTTTGGACCAAAAATTGAAAAGTAAGGGTTTTGTGATGAACATTCTGTCCGAAATTTTAGGTCCTAGATGGAGGCCGAATTGGACTTTGCTCAAAACATGAAAGTTGTAGGTATTGATGAGGTTGAAGTGCCTGCAAAATTTCAGGGCATTTGGATTAGTGTAGAGTGAGATATGTCGTTTTTTCGGTTGCTGTTCTGGGTGATCAGAATGTGCGAACTGTGATTGTAATCGTCTGTTTTGACTGGAATTGCTTTGGATTTGGATGTTGGTGTCTTCTGATGAAATGTATCTTGATGTCTTAGCTATCATATGCCTTTGGAATCAATGCATTTGGACCTGTGTATACTGAGTTGGACGAATTACAGTTTTGTGTGATTTGGGAACCTGGAATTACGGTTCTGGGTTGGTTTTCTGCATTTTGACCTAGTTGTGCTGGGATTTGGACTGAGTGACCTTCTACATTGTTGTAGCCCTGGTTCTTAGATTCGAAACGGTGGGTCTTGCACCTTCATCCGACCATTGTAGTGCTTTTGGCACCATTACCGCAAAATGACGTCAAAACTGTTTTTCTGGTTTTGAGCTTAACTTTCATTTCCGGACTTTTCCCTAGCTTGACTTGTCTTTGTACTACTTGGAGCTTGCTGAATAGCTATTGGATGAACTTGTTGTTGTGTGTGTACCTTTGGGTTGGAATGAGGAAATAATGAAGCCTTGATGGCTGGAAAAGTAAAGAAATTTAGGGGAAGTGCTGTCCGAACTTTGAAGGGATTTGTTTGCATTGAGTTGTGATTTAAGACTTGGATTTGAGCAAGGCAATGATACATGATGGATGGTTTCAGAGCCGTGGAGGTGAGTGACCCTAAACTATTTCCAAAGTACTTGTGAAATGTTTCTTACATTATTTACTTTTGAACTGTTTCCAAAGCTACTTTTGAACTGTTTTCTTGCATATCATGCGTGCTTATATGAAAGTGTTCCTTGTTTGATATATTTTCTTGACTTCATGACTTGTATTATTGATTGCTAACGTGTTACGTTCTTTGAATGATTTCCAAAACGAGCTTTCTAGGCGAGTGTGTATTTTATCGCACTCGACCTAAATCAATGTGAAATTTTCATGATAAATGATTAAATGCTACTTGCGCATGAATGTAAGCCTTTTGGGCTGAACTGGCCATTGCCCCTTGTTACCGGTCGTCTCGAGCCAGAAACGGACTCGGTCGGGCGATTAGGGACCTGGGTGAACGTTTGGTATACTCGAGTATTACCTTTGTAGGTTGGTGGAGGTTGGTGGAAAATGATGCAATTTCAAATGAAAAAAAAAAGAAATGACAGGAGAACGAGCGTATCTTTTCATGAATGTTACTATCGCTTTCCATTGTACATGTTTCTTGAATTATTAATACTCCATATTTAATGTTTTGTAAATGTTGTAATTGTTTTTGGACTTATCATTTGATTTATGACATCATTGAAAAGAAATATTGTTAAACCGATTTGATTACTGATTTTCTGGTTACTCGCTGAGCTTCTAGCTCACCCCAAAAATGTTTTATTTCCCTCCACAGGGCTCAAAGCGAAGGAAGGCTTGTAGTACTTGTGCGCGTGATTGGATGGCCGTTATGTTATACAGTTTGGATTTGGAATCATTTTATGTATAGTTGGGAATTGTTTCCGCTGCATTTGTGACATGTAATTTTTGGAGAATTTGATGTAATATTTGAAGTTTTATCTTGAAATTCAATTGAGGATTGTAGTGAACGACTGAGTCCCGGCGAGAGCTGGGCAGCGGCCCGCGAACCCTCTGGTTCGCCTTAGGGGGAGGTGGGCCGTGACAGTTGTATCAGAGCTTAGGCTTCAGATCTCTGTAGTGTATCCTAGGCTTGAAGTTTAGGATGCCGGACTGTGGTTTGATTTGACTCTTGAGAGATTTTTGCGGGATGTCTTGACTTGATTGGTACAAGAGGGAATGTCGAGGACGACATTCTTTTAAGGAGGGGAGATTGTGACGCCCCGAAAAAAAATGAGTTTGAGAACCCGGAAATTTTCTAATTTTCTAGGGTTTATTTTATTTAATCGCCCGCATTTTCTTCATTTTCTTTATTAGAAAAAATTCCCCAGATAAAGTTTATGAGCAAAGATAGTTTTAAAATGATTTTTCTAGTATCGGTTAGTTTTTGAGAAATTAAAAGCGTATTTTGGACGTGGGACCCGCAAGTGCGGTAAATGCATTATATTTTTGACAACTTGTTGTAATTTTGTATTAAGTGATGTTATTTTACAAAGTGTTAAGATATTTTATTGGAGAGACAGAAGGATAGAGTTGCATTAATGGTGGTGACAAGTGTCACTATCTCATTGGTTTTACTTAAGAGTTACTATTCATTTTCTTGACTATTTTGACTAAGTGGTTAATATCTTCAAAAAAAAAAACACAAAAATTCACCATTTTCACCTCTTGATGGCCGAACCTCTCTAGCAAGAAGAAAGACAAAATTCTTCAACTTTCTAGCTTCCATTTCACTCAATCTTCCAAAACCAACCACATAACTTAGATTCTACTCCATAAAATCTATCCTTTGGGTGCTTGTGAGTGGTCTATTGAAGTTTGTTTGAAGGTCTTAGGTGGCCAACATCTCTACATCTCTTGTTTATTAGGTAAGTGATGTTTGACTACTCCCTTATACTTAAATGATGTTGAATTTATGCCTAATGGTGGCTATTGTGTTAGAAATTGTGGTTTATTTCTTGGTTTGAAGTGATTTGGTTAAGTTTTTATTTTTTTGAGGAATTTTCTGGTTTTATATGATCTTGATGGTGTGGTTGTTTTTGGTGGTTGGTAATAAGGGGCTTTGACTCTAGTAGGTGTGAATTGATGATAAATGCAACCAATTTCTGTTTTGGACCAAAAATTGAAAAGTAAGGGTTTTGTGATGAACATTCTGTCCGAAATTTTAGGTCCTAGATGGAGGCCGAATTGGACTTTTCTCAAAACATGAAAGTTGTAGGTATTGATGAGGTTGAAGTGCCTGCAAAATTTCAGGGCATTTGGATTAGTGTAGAGTGAGATATGTCGTTTTTTATGTTGCTGTTCTGGGTGATCAGAATGTGCGAACTGTGATTGTAATCGTCTGTTTTGACTGGAATTGCTTTGGATTTGGATATTGGTGTCTTCTGATGAAATGTATCTTGATGTCTTAGCTATCATATGCCTTTGGAATCAATGCATTTGGACCTGTGTATACTGAGTTGGACGAATTACAGTTTTGTGTGATTTGGGAACCTGGAATTACGGTTCTGGGTTGGTTTTCTGCATTTTGACCTAGTTGTGCTGGGATTTGGACTGAGTGACCTTCTACATTGTTGTAGCCCTGGTTCTTAGATTTGAAACGGTGGGTCTTGCACCTTCATCCGACCATTGTAGTGCTTTTGGCACCATTACCGCAAAATGACGTCAAAACTGTTTTTCTGGTTTTGAGCTTAACTTTCATTTCCGGACTTTTCCCTAGCTTGACTTGTCTTTGTACTACTTGGAGCTTGCTGAATAGCTATTGGATGAACTTGTTGTTGTGTGTGTACCTTTGGGTTGGAATGAGGAAATAATGAAGCCTTGATGGCTGGAAAAGTAAAGAAATTTAGGGGAAGTGCTGTCCGAACTTTGAAGGGATTTGTTTGCATTGAGTTGTGATTTAAGACTTGGATTTGAGCAAGGCAATGATACATGATGGATGGTTTCAGAGCCGTGGAGGTGAGTGACCCTAAACTATTTCCAAAGTACTTGTGAAATGTTTCTTACATTATTTACTTTTGAACTGTTTCCAAAGCTACTTTTGAACTGTTTTCTTGCATATCATGCGTGCTTATATGAAAGTGTTCCTTGTTTGATATATTTCCTTGACTTCATGACTTGTATTATTGATTGATAACGTGTTACGTGCTTTGAATGATTTCCAAAACGAGCTTTCTAGGCGAGTGTGTATTTTATCGCACTCGAACTAAATCAATGTGAAATTTTCATGATAAATGATTAAATGCTACTTGCGCATGAATGTAAGCCTTTTGGGCTGAACTGGCCATTGCCCCTTGTTACCGGTCGTCTCGAGCCAGAAACGGACTCGGTCGGGCGATTAGGGACCTGGGTGAACGTTTGGTATACTCGAGTATTACCTTTGTAGGTTGGTGGAGGTTGGTGGAAAATGATGCAATTTCAAATGAAAAAAAAAAGAAATGACAGGAGAACGAGCGTATCTTTTCATGAATGTTACTATCGCTTTCCATTGTACATGTTTCTTGAATTATTAATACTCCATATTTAATGTTTTGTAAATATTGTAATTGTTTTTGGACTTATCATTTGATTTATGACATCATTGAAAAGAAATATTGTTAAACCGATTTGATTACTGATTTTCTGGTTACTCGCTGAGCTTCTAGCTCACCCCAAAAACTGTTTTTATTTCCCTCCACAGGGTCAAAGGCGAAGGAAGGCTTGTAGTACTTGTGCGGGTGATTGGACTTGCGTTGTTGTACAGTTTGGATTTGGAATCATTTTTATGTATATGTTTGGGCAATTGTTTCCGCTGCATTTGTGACATGTATTTTTGGAGAATTTGATGTAATATTTGGAAGTTTTATTCTTGAAATTCAAGTTGAGGGATTGTAATGAACGAATGAGTCCGGCGAGAGCTGGCAGGCGGCCCGCCGAACCCTCTGGTTCGCTTAGGGGGAGGTGGGCCGTTGACAGTTGGTATCAGAGCTTAGGCTTCAGATCTTGTAGTGTATCTAGGCTGAAGTTTAGATGCGGACTGTGGGTTTGATTTGACTCTTGAGAGATTTTTGCGGGATGTCTTGACTTGATTGGTACAAGAGGGAATGTCGAGGACGACATTCTTTTAAGGAGGGGAGATTGTGACGCCCCGAAAAAAAATGAGTTTGAGAACCCGGAAATTTTCTAATTTTCTAGGGTTTATTTTATTTAATCGCCCGCATTTTCTTCATTTTCTTTATTAGAAAAATTCACCAGATAAAGTTTATGAGCAAAGATAGTTTTAAAATGATTTTTCTAGTATCGGTTAGTTTTTGAGAAATTAAAAGCGTATTTTGGACGTGGGACCCGCAAGTGCGGTAAATGCATTATATTTTTGACAACTTGTTGTAATTTTGTATTAAGTGATGTTATTTTACAAAGTGTTAAGATATTTTATTGGAGAGACAGAAGGATAGAGTTGCATTAATGGTGGTGACAAGTGTCACTATCTCATTGGTTTTACTTAAGAGTTACTATTCATTTTCTTGACTATTTTGACTAAGTGGTTAATATCTTCAAAAAAAAAAACACAAAAATTCACCATTTTCACCTCTTGATGGCCGAACCTCTCTAGCAAGAAGAAAGACAAAATTCTTCAACTTTCTAGCTTCCATTTCACTCAATCTTCCAAAACCAACCACATAACTTAGATTCTACTCCATAAAATCTATCCTTTGGGTGCTTGTGAGTGGTCTATTGAAGTTTGTTTGAAGGTCTTAGGTGGCCAACATCTCTACAT
The DNA here is from genome assembly GCF_003713205.1 of Coffea eugenioides. NCBI lineage: Eukaryota > Viridiplantae > Streptophyta > Magnoliopsida > Gentianales > Rubiaceae > Coffea > Coffea eugenioides. The sequence goes on from NW_020864718.1 coordinate 26,454, forward strand.
CTCTTGTTTATTAGGTAAGTGATGTTTGACTACTCCCTTATACTTAAATGATGTTGAATTTATGCCTAATGGTGGCTATTGTGTTAGAAATTGTGGTTTATTTCTTGGTTTGAAGTGATTTGGTTAAGTTTTTATTTTTTTGAGGAATTTTCTGGTTTTATATGATCTTGATGGTGTGGTTGTTTTTGATGGTTGGTAATAAGGGGCTTTGACTCTAGTAGGTGTGAATTGATGATAAATGCAACCAATTTCTGTTTTGGACCAAAAATTGAAAAGTAAGGGTTTTGTGATGAACATTCTGTCCGAAATTTTAGGTCCTAGATGGAGGCCGAATTGGACTTTTCTCAAAACATGAAAGTTGTAGGTATTGATGAGGTTGAAGTGCCTGCAAAATTTCAGGGCATTTGGATTAGTGTAGAGTGAGATATGTCGTTTTTTATGTTGCTGTTCTGGGTGATCAGAATGTGCGAACTGTGATTGTAATCGTCTGTTTTGACTGGAATTGCTTTGGATTTGGATATTGGTGTCTTCTGATGAAATGTATCTTGATGTCTTAGCTATCATATGCCTTTGGAATCAATGCATTTGGACCTGTGTATACTGAGTTGGACGAATTACAGTTTTGTGTGATTTGGGAACCTGGAATTACGGTTCTGGGTTGGTTTTCTGCATTTTGACCTAGTTGTGCTGGGATTTGGACTGAGTGACCTTCTACATTGTTGTAGCCCTGGTTCTTAGATTCGAAACGGTTGGTCTTGCACCTTCATCCGACCATTGTAGTGCTTTTGGCACCATTACCGCAAAATGACGTCAAAACTGTTTTTCTGGTTTTGAGCTTAACTTTCATTTCCGGACTTTTCCCTAGCTTGACTTGTCTTTGTACTACTTGGAGCTTGCTGAATAGCTATTGGATGAACTTGTTGTTGTGTGTGTACCTTTGGGTTGGAATGAGGAAATAATGAAGCCTTGATGGCTGGAAAAGTAAAGAAATTTAGGGGAAGTGCTGTCCGAACTTTGAAGGGATTTGTTTGCATTGAGTTGTGATTTAAGACTTGGATTTGAGCAAGGCAATGATACATGATGGATGGTTTCGGAGCCGTGGAGGTGAGTGACCCTAAACTATTTCCAAAGTACTTGTGAAATGTTTCTTACATTATTTACTTTTGAACTGTTTCCAAAGCTACTTTTGAACTGTTTTCTTGCATATCATGCGTGCTTATATGAAAGTGTTCCTTGTTTGATATATTTCCTTGACTTCATGACTTGTATTATTGATTGCTAACGTGTTACGTTCTTTGAATGATTTCCAAAACGAGCTTTCTAGGCGAGTGTGTATTTTATCGCACTCGACCTAAATCAATGTGAAATTTTCATGATAAATGATTAAATGCTACTTGCGCATGAATGTAAGCCTTTTGGGCTGAACTGGCCATTGCCCCTTGTTACCGGTCGTCTCGAGCCAGAAACGGACTCGGTCGGGCGATTAGGGACCTGGGTGAACGTTTGGTATACTCGAGTATTACCTTTGTAGGTTGGTGGAGGTTGGTGGAAAATGATGCAATTTCAAATGAAAAAAAAAAGAAATGACAGGAGAACGAGCGTATCTTTTCATGAATGTTACTATCGCTTTCCATTGTACATGTTTCTTGAATTATTAATACTCCATATTTAATGTTTTGTAAATGTTGTAATTGTTTTTGGACTTATCATTTGATTTATGACATCATTGAAAAGAAATATTGTTAAACCGATTTGATTACTGATTTTCTGGTTACTCGCTGAGCTTCTAGCTCACCCCAAAAATGTTTTATTTCCCTCCACAGGGCTCAAAGCGAAGAAGGCTTGTCAGTACTGCTGTGCCGTCGATTTGGATTGGCCGTTATGTTTACCGTTTTGGATTTGGAATCATTTTTTATGTATAGTCTGGGAATTGTTTCCCTGCATTTGTGACATGTAATTTTTGGGAGACATTTGAATGTAATATTTTGAAGTTTTATCTTGAAATTCAATTGAGGATTGTAGTGACAGACTGAGTCCCGGCGAGAGCTGGGCAGGCGCCCGCCGAACCCTCTTGGTTCGCCTTAGGGGGAGGTGGGGCGTGAACAGTTGCGTAATCAGAGCTTAGGCTTCAGATCTCTGTAGTGTATCCTAGCTGAAGTTTAGGATGCAGGACTGTGGGTTTGATTTGACTCTGAGAGATTTTGCGGGATGTCTTGACTTGATTGGTACAAGAGCATGTCGAGGACGACATTCTTTTAAGGAGCGGGAGATTGTGACGCCCGAAAAAAAATGAGTTGAGAACCGGAAATTTTCTATTTCTAGGGTTTATTTTATTTAATCGCATCCGCATTTTCCTTCATTTTTCTTTATTAGAAAAATTACCAGATAAAGTTTATGAGCAAATATAGTTTTCAAATGATTTTTCTAGTATCGGTTAGTCTTTGAGAAATTAAAAGCGTATTTTGGACGTGGGACCCGCAAGTGCGGTAAATGCATTATATTTTTGACAACTTGTTGTAATTTTGTATTAAGTGATATTATTTTACAAAGTGTTAAGATATTTTTATTGGAGAGACAAAAGGATAGAGTTGCATTAATGGTGGTGACAAGTGTCACTATCTCATTGGTTTTACTTTAAGATTTACTATTCACTATTTTGACCTTGGACCAAAATTGGTTAAATATCTTCAAAAAAAAAAAATCACAAAAATTCACCATTTTCACCTCTTGATGGCCGAACCTCTCTAGCAAGAAGAACGACAAAATTCTTCAACTTTCTAGCTTCCATTTCACTCAATCTTCCAAAACCAACCACATAACTTAGATTCTACTCCATAAAATCTATCCTTTGGGTGCTTGTGAGTGGTCTATTGAAGTTTGTTTGAAGGTCTTAGGTGGCCAACATCTCTACATCTCTTGTTTATTAGGTAAGTGATGTTTGACTACTCCCTTATACTTAAATGATGTTGAATTTATGCCTAATGGTGGCAATTGTGTTAGAAATTGTGGTTTATTTCTTGGTTTGAAGTGATTTGGTTAAGTTTTTATTTTTTTGAGGAATTTTCTGGTTTTATATGATCTTGATGGTGTGGTTGTTTTTGATGGTTGGTAATAAGGGGCTTTGACTCTAGTAGGTGTGAATTGATGATAAATGCAACCAATTTCTGTTTTGGACCAAAAATTGAAAAGTAAGGGTTTTGTGAAGAACATTCTGTCCGAAATTTTAGGTCCTAGATGGAGGCCGAATTGGACTTTGCTCAAAACATGAAAGTTGTAGGTATTGATGAGGTTGAAGTGCCTGAAAAATTTCAGGGCATTTGGATTAGTGTAGAGTGAGATATGTCGTTTTTTCTGTTTCTGTTCTGGGTGATCAGAATGTGCGAACTGTGATTGTAATCGTCTGTTTTGACTGGAATTGCTTTGGATTTGGATGTTGGTGTCTTCTGATGAAATGTATCTTGATGTCTTAGCTATCATATGCCTTTGGAATCAATGCATTTGGACCTGTGTATACTGAGTTGGACGAATTACAGTTTTGTGTGATTTGGGAACCTGGAATTA
>NW_020864719.1:0-5696 GCF_003713205.1 Coffea eugenioides
AAAATGATTTTTCTAGTTTCGGTTAGTTTTTGAGAAATTAAGAGCGTATTTTGAACGTGGGACCCGCTAGTGCAGTAAATGCATTATATTTTTGACAACTTGTTGGAATTTTGTATTAAGTGATATATTTTATAATGTGTTAAGATATTTGTATTGGAGAGACAAAAAGATAAGTTTTGAACCAAAAGGGTGACAAGTGTCATCTTCCTATTCAACCTTGACTTTGACCATTATTTCTTACCTTTACTAATACTCAATTTTGACCCAAAAATCACCTAAATTTCTGCAAGCTTGGCCGAACCTCTTGGAGCAAAAATACAAGAAGAAAGCCTTCAACTCCAACTCCATTTCTTGCTCAATCTTGTGAATCAACCGTTAAACTTTCGAATTCCTCCACAAAAGTCACTTGTTTAGGAAGATTGAAGGTAGTGGTGGAGTGATTAGAGAAGGCAAAGGACTAAGCCATCAACTTTCTTGATATTTCAAGGTTCATGTCTAGCAATCCTTTCTTTGTTCTTGATTATGCTAAATTAGAGACTTGTGATGGCTAAAGAGATGGTTTTATGGATTATATCTTGATTTTGGTTGAATTGGTGAAGTTTTATAATTATTGGGGATTTTTCTGTTTTCATATGGATATGATTATGGGGTCATGTATGATGATTGGAAATGATGTTTAATGATTCTAGAAGGTGGAAAAAGTGGAAGATTGCAAGTAAATTCTGTTTTGGAAGAAATCTGGAAAATTAGGGTTCTTGGTTCTTCATTCTGTCCGAAATTTTTGGTCCTATATAGAGGCCGAATTGGCCTTAGATAAAAACATGAAAGTTGTAGGAAATGACATTTTAAAGGTGCCTACAAAATTTCAGGTCAATCGGAGTACCGTAGAGTGAGAAAATTCGAAATTACTATTGCTGTTCTGGTTTACCCGAAATTGGGATTTGCGACTGTAATTGGTTGTTTTGGCTGGAATTGCTTCCGAATTGGTTGTTGAGGCCTTCTGATGAAATTTATCCCTGTTTCTTACCTTTCAGCTGGTTTTGGAATTTCTGGATTTGGACTTGGAGAACCTGATTTATGATGTTTCCGCTAGAATGCGTTCTGTGAATCTGTTTTTGTGATTCTGGTATGGTATCTTGCATTTTGGACCTTGGTACACTCGAAACTGGGGAGTGGACCTTCTTAATATTGTAACCCCTATCTCTTAGCTTCGAAACAGTGTATCTTTGTACCTTCATCCGGACAATGGTAGTGCTTTTGGCACCCATTACCGCAAATGATGTCAAACCCTGTTTTTCTGGTTTTGAGCATTGAACTTTTCTTTCCGGACTTTTCCCTAACTTTGACTTATGTGCTAGTACTACTTGGAGGCTTGCCTGAATGGCTATTGGCATGAACTTGTGTTGTGTGTGTACCTTTGGTTGGAATGAGAAATAATGAAGCCATGATGGCTGGAAAAGTTAGCAAATTCAGGGGAAGTGCTGTCCGAACTTTGAAGGGATTTGTTTGCATTGAGTTTGTGATCTAAGACTTGGATTTGAGCAAGGCAATGTTATATGCTGGATGATTCTGAGCCGTGGAGGTGAGTGACCCTAAACTATTTCCAAAGTACTTGTGAAATGTTTCTTGCATTAACTATTCGATTGCATATCATGCGTGCTTGCATGTGAATTCATGACATGATTTGGCTTCAATGAGTTCTGGGAAAGTCTTGTGCTGGACACCAACGTCTCCACCTTGTTTATGGTTCATGTTCATGGTTATCTGGAGCACCGATGTTGCTCCCACTTTCGTGAGTTTGTGAGTTAATGTTAAATGAAATATTTGAGCGTTGGGTGTTCAAGTGCTATGATTTCACCGGCTCACGAGACCACTAAACGGACATTTGATCTCTGAATCATGACATCATCGAAATCATCGAAATGCAACATTGTGAAATATATTTGCTTAATGATTTTGCTGGTTACTCGCTGAGCTTCTAGCTCACCCCAAAAATATTTTATTCCCCTCCACAGGGCTCAAGGCGAAGGAAGGGCTTGTAGTGCTTAATCATGGATTATCTCATGTATGGACTGAATTTGGATTTTCTTTTGTGTAATCATTCATATTGGGATGGTAGTGAACGTTTAGAATTGATTGGATGTGTAATAGTCTAGTTTTGGACTTCCTTCTGTATACTAATTGTGATCAAGGATCAGAGTGGCGCTGCGGAAGCGTGGACGCTTCGCTTTTGATATGTAAAGTTTTGGGATATTTGATTTATATTTGAGATTGTATCGTGTAGTTACTTGAGGACTGTAGTGAACGACTGAGTTCCGGCGAGAGCCGGGCAGGCGGCCCGCCGAACCCTCTGGTTCGCCTCAGGGGGAGGTGGGGCCGTCACACCCTCCTTCGGCACACTTGGACATCTTGAGAGCTGATGCTCGGTGCTACCACAATATAGACACTTTCCCGATTTCCTCCAACATTCATTCTCCATGTGGTTGGGCTTACCACAATAGCCACAAACAACTTGAGGAGCTACGGCCTGTCCACTAGGAGGTGTTCCTTTCGATTGACCTCATCCACTGTGGTATTCTCTTGATATAGCTCCTCTTGGTGTTCCAGATGTCTTTACTCCTCTTGTTCCTCTTCCCATTTTTGGAGGTGGAGCACTCTTATCCAGTTGTCCAGAATGTGAGAGCCCGTAAATTTTCTTATTTTTCTAGACTTTACTTTATTTAATTGCACGCCTTTTATGCATTTTCTTTATTAGGAAAATTTTCCAGATAATTTTTATGAGCAAATAGAGTTTTCAAGTTATTTTTCTAGTATCGGTTCGGTTTTGAGAAATTAAGAGCGTATACCGGATGTGGGACCCACTAGGCGAAAAGTTCGGAAAAATTCGGCCAACTAGGCTAAGTTTTGGATACTGGAATTAATTTATCGGGTGTGAAGAGATAATTAGAGGGTGCTATTTGGATTGGTGAGAGAAACAAAAAGATAGGAATGCATTAAATAGGGTGACAAGTGTCACCATTTGGTTAGTTGTACCTTATGACCACTATTCATTTTCTTACCAATTGACCAAATAAATCAAAAAAATACCAAAAATTCACCATTTTTCTTCCTCCTCATAGCCGACCTCTTCAAGCAACAAAAGAAAGAAAACTCTTGAAGTTTTTGGCTTCAATCTTGCTCCAATCTACCAAATCAACCATTGAATCTTGTTTTTGCTCCATAAAAACACTTAAGGGAGTGATAGTGAGTTGTTTTGTGGAGTTGTTTGGAAGGCTAAAGTGATTAGTTGCTCTCCCTCTTGTGTTGCTAAGGTAAGTTGAGAAGGACCCCTCTCCTCCCTTTTATGATGTTTAATCCATGATTAGTGGTAGTATAAGATGCAATTTTATGGTTTATATCTTGATTTTTGGTTGAATTGATGAAGTTTTATAATTTTTGGGGATTTTTCTGTTTTCATATGAATATGATTATGGGGTCATGTATGATGATTGGAAATGTTATGTAAGGAAGCTAGAAGGTGGAAAAAGTGGTTAATTGCAAGCAATTTCTGTTTTGGAAAGAAAACTGGAAAATTAGGGTTTCTTGGAATTACATTCTGCCCGGTTTTGTAGCTCATAGTTAGAGGCCGAATTGGCCTTGGATTAAAACATGAAAGTTGTAGGGAATGATATTTTAGAGGTACCTGAAAAATTTCAGGTCAATCGGAGTAGCGTAGCTTGAGAAAAGACGGAATTACCCTTGCTACCCTGGTTTTACCCGAAATTGAGATTTGCTTCTGTAATTGGTTATTTTGGTTGGGAATGCTTCCGAATTGGTTGTTGAGGTCTTCTGATCAAATGTAACCCTGTTCCTTATATTTCGAATGGCTTTGGAATTTCTGGATTTGGACTTAGGTAGCTTGATTTATGATGTTTGCACTAGAATGCATTTTGTGAACCTGATTTTGCGGTTCTGGTGTAGTATCTTGCATTTTTGACCTAGTTACACTCGAAACTGGGCTGAGTGACCTTATGTAATATTGTAGCCCTATCTCTTAGCTTAGAAACGGTGGGTCTTGCACCTTCATCCGATAATCGTAGTGCCATCTGTAGGCCAAAAATCCGCAAAACGATGATGTGCAAAACTGTTTTTCTGATTTTGGAGCTTAAGTCTTGGCATTTCCGGACGTTTTCCTACTGAATTGTACTTGTACTACTTGGAGCTTACTGAATGGTTATTGAATGAACTTATTTTGTGTGTGCCTTTGGGAGTGATTGAGGAAAATAAAAGAAGCCTTGATGGCTGGAAAAGTAAAGAAAGACAAGGGGAAGTGCTGTCCAAATGTTTGTAGGAGCTTCGGTGCAGTCTTGGGAGATTTACTATATCTTGATGTAGGAATGTCGGAATTGAGTTCCGTTTATTGTGTTTTAAACTACATTCATAGGGCTATAAACCGTGTGAATTTCAGATCCTGTTTCTATTTGTCCAATTTATGGTGATTTTTCAAAGATGACTGAAATCTTGTACCTGTTCTGTCCTCCACTTGATAAAGCAGCAACTTGCGACTTGAATTCGACTGACTTACGTTCTGAATCTTACAATAGTGTTTTCTGGAAAGTTATAACCCTTTGAATGTATTTTTCAACTGTATAACTTTTATTAATTTTGGACTTACAAAACTTGAGATATGATTTTTCATATAAGGTCGCGCGGAACTGGAAAAATTCTGTTTTCCTAGTATTGATCTTGCTTTCATTATCTACTTCAAATTTGGATTTGGTCAGTCTTTGTAGGAAGGGCTTTGAGGTTGTTCATGCTTTTAAGACTAATTGTTACCTTTTCACTCCGAGGTCACCTCTTTGCTTAGCATTAATGGTTCTTTTGATTAGGCATATGGCTCGTAACCGAGTCTCACTTGCGAATTCCATACTCGGTCTTGGAGTCGAGTCTTAAGTGTTTGCCTTGATTGTTCTACGAGGTAACGACGAGTAAAGCCACACTTGGGAAGGAAACTTTTGAAATTATCCTTGTTTAATCAGGTGAGTGTACCACTCCCTGGCATTGTGCAATTTGAGTTATCTGTACTTGAAATCTATGACATGAATGACTATGAATCCATGTTTAGGTGTGATTGAGACGAGGGTGTACTTATATCACACTTGTTCTCTTGCCTGTGTGGTAGGGCAAACTGCAATCTATTACTTGTACTTGTTATGAACTTGAGCCTGTTACCTGCACTTGTTATAATGTCGTTTGGAAATGTGCCCAATGACCTCCTTGTTAAACCTGAGCTCAACCTCATGGGGAGTTAATTAAATCGAGCCATGCAAGGGCTTGGTCGAGGAAATTGACAAGCCGTGAGTGCCTGTTTTTATGGAATCTTTGAGTATTGAGACTCTTGATTCCGGTATACTCGAGTATTACCATTCCTGTTTCTATTTGGCGTTCGGGCCCGGTAAGGGGGTATGAATGGTGAACGGGATTCGGCGTTAAAGCGGTGTTCTACTGGACTGGTTTTCTTTAGTTGAAAGTTGACGGAGGGTCAACGTAGTCGGATCAAGTACTGCAACGGGAAATTGGCTCCTGAGAGCCATATGTATCCTTTCTATCTAAGTTGTTTACATATCCTCCTTATTTGGTACACCTATGTGATTAATTGAGCATGAAGTTCCTTGTTCCTTGACTGTTTGTATTATTTTTGGTACCTTATTGAGCTT
>NW_020864720.1:0-30386 GCF_003713205.1 Coffea eugenioides
TTCAAGAGGGCCGAAAAATTCTGATCTTGCACACCAAAGGAGTAGGTAATGATCAATCCATGGATTCTTATCTTTTGGAGGTTATATAGCAAGATTAAGCTCATGCATGCACTTAGTTGTTTATGATGTAAGATGAAATGGGTGGGCTCTATGAACTCCCACCTTTGTGATGAGGACTGATTTTGGGTTGATGATATTTATAATGTTGGATTAGTGTTTAAAATGTTGGATTATTGGTGCATAATTAGTGGAAACTTCAAGGAGAGCAAAAGGCCAAATCTGACCATTTTGCTCCTGACTTGTTCGGCCACTTTAATGCAATATTTTGAGGTTCTAATGGCTTGATTGTGTTGTTTACATGTTATATTAGTTGTGTAAAAATTTTCATTGAAAAATATTGAGGTTTGGTTGGTCAAATGAATTTTTCTCCTAGAGCTAGCAATCTGGAAAACTGTCCCGTAATGCACTGACCAGCGGTAGCAGTTCGACCATAACTTTGTCCTCCGACGTCGAAATCGAGTGCCGTCAGTGGCATTTGAAACTAGACATTCATACCTTTCCAACGGTATAAAATGTATATTCTGATTCCATGTGTAGGAGCCGAACCATTCGTTTTAATATAGCTGTCCTGTTTCTCTGTTCTGCTGGAATGATTTGTAGAGGCAGCAACTTGAGGCTCAATTTCGAGCTGGTTGTTTGCCAAATTTGTGAGAACCCAGATTTGCCCTAATATTTTCCTAGGGTTTTTCCCCCCTTAAATTTCATGTTTTCTGCATTTTCTGGCCTAGGAATATTTTCTTGGTGGATTTTATGAGCAATTATGGTTTTTAGATGCTTTTTCTAGTATTGGAGAATTTTTAGAAAATTAAGAATATATATTGGACGTGGGACCCACGAGTGCGAAAAGTTAGGGAAAATTCGGCCAATACGGTTAAGTTTCGGATACTGTGAAAAATTTATCGGGTGTTTAGAGATAAGTAGAGTGGGTGAAATGATTGATGTGAGAGGTAAAAGAAAAGATAGGATTGTATTTATGAGAGTGACAAGTGTCACATAGTTATTGGATTTGACTTAAGAAAGACTATTCACTATTTTGACTTTTGACCCAAGGAAGTAAATATCTCAAAAATTCACAAAAAAATTACCATTTTCTTACCTTGTGTTGGCCGGCTCTCTCTCTTGCAAGAAGGAAGGAAATTCTTCAACTTTCTAGCTTCCATTTCACTCAATCTTCCACAACTAATCACCTAGAATAGATGCTACTCCATAAAAACCTTTCTTCTAGTGCTAGTAAGTAGTTTGGTGGAATTTGTTTGAAGAGCTAAGGTGTCCAACATCTCTCTCTTTCTTAATTTCTTGGTAAGTGATGCTTGAACACCCTACTACACCTAATGATGTTTATGTTATGCTTAGAAGTAGCTTGAGTGATGGTATATGTGATTTATTTCTTGGTTTGAAGTGATTTGGTTGAGTTTTTTATTTTTTGAGGAATTTTCTGGTTTCATATGATCTTGATGGTGTGGTTGTTTTTGATGGTTGGTAATAAGGGGGTTTGACTCTAGTGGGTGTGAATTGTTGATAAATGCAATCAATTTTGGGTTTGGAATGAAATGTGAAAAGTTAGGGTTCATGAACCCCTAATCTGTCCGAAATTTTAGGTCATAGATAGAGGCCGAATTGGACTTTGCTCAAAACATGAAAGTTGTAGGTATTGATGAGTATGAAGTGCCTGAAAAATTTCAGGGCATTTGGAGTAGTATAGAGTGAGTTATGCCATTTTTACTGTTGCTGTTTTTGGTGAACAGAATGTCCGAACTGAGATAGTAATTGCCTGTTTTGACTGGAATTGGTTTGGATTTTATTGTTGGTGTCTTCTTATGACATGTAGCTTGATGTCGTAGCTTTCATATGCCTTTGGAATCAATGCATTTGGACCTGTGTAGGCTGAGATAGACTGATTACAGTTTTGTGTGTTTTGGGAACCTGCAATTACGGTTCTGGCTTGGTTTTCTGCATTTTTGACCTAGTTGTGCTAGGATTTGGACTGAGAGGCCTTCTTCATTGTTGTATTCCGGTTTCATAGCTTCGAAACGGTGGGTCTTACACCCCCATCCGATAACCGTAGTGAATTTGACGCCATTACCGCATAATAAGGGCAAAACAGTTTTTCTATTAGGGGCCAAGGCTAGTGCTACTTCTAATTTCTGGTTTGCTTATGATGCTTGTTTATGTATATGAAACCCTATTGGGTTGTGATTAGTGTTGATTCATGACTCGTTATCGAGTCTTATGGTAATTGTTTACTTGTTCTAGGAGGAAACGGTGGTGCACGACGTTCGTTTAACGACGGTGCATGAAACATCATTTTATCGATTGGTGAGTATACTACTCACTTGGATTTATAATGTGGCTTTGCTCTATGTGATTGTGATGCCTTGAAGGCTTGTTTGACTATTGGAAATGATTAGGGTGAGGGTGTACTTAACCGCCCTCATTCCTTTTATTCTTGTGACCGATTGTTTACCGTTTTACTGTATTACTGTACTGCTATATGAATTCTTGGATTTCATTCATGGAAATTGTTTGGGTGTTGGTTGGACGAGTATCCAACGGCCCTACTGTACTGAGCTCGACCCCATTGGCATTCAATTGAATCGAGCCAGCGAGGGCTTGGTCGTGAAAATTGACTCGCCACGGGGACTGAAATGGGAATCTTGTGGTAATGAGACCCTTGGTTCCGGTGTACTCGAGTATCACCTAATGTTACTGCTTGGAGTGCGGGCCCGGTTGGGGAATGTTGGGTGGAAGGAATGGAAGTGAAGAGAGGTCGACGGTTTGGTACTTTTAATATTGACGGAGGGTCAATTGAGTTAGATCAAGCATGTAGCGTGGAAATGGGCTCTTGAGAGCCGACCGTATCCTTTTACTGAATTGTTTTACTTCTTATTTGAATATTTGCAATGAACGATTATGTTCAAGTGATCTGGGTTGATTGTGTGATAGTTGCTCACTGAGCTTTAGCTCACACCATTCCATTTGTTTTCCTTACAGGAAAATAAGCACTTTTGGAAGCTCATACTTGTTGGTTGCCAAATTGAGCCTTGTATATGTCTCTTTTGTAGCTCTTTGCATGAAACCCTAATGTGTATTGGGTTCATTGTTTGAATGGCAAACCGAATATGTGTATTCCTTATGTATCGCTTTTGACATGCCAATGTGGTTGTAAACGTTGAATTGCTATGTATTAAGGTTTGGTAGGATCTCGGATTCCACTATTCCAGGCATGATTCATCGTATTCACTTTCCTTCGTATTTTGTTATTTTGGTTCTTGTGGCTTGTTCGAGCGCGCTTTTATTTTCCCGAAACGTTCTAGATCGCGTGTAACTGCCCGTAGTCCTGGCGAGAGCTGGGCAGGCAGTCCGCTAACCCCTTTGGTTCGCCTTAGGGGAAGGTGGGGCTGTCACAGGTGGTATCAGAGCCTAGGTTTGACTTAGCCTGGGTGATATAGGACTGTTGGACTTGAGGATTTGTTGTTTTGGCCTTTAAGCTTCTATTTACGATTACATGTTCTTGTGATGTAGGATGGCCGGACAGGGTGACCCTAGTGCTAGTCCTTCGGGGGCTAGACCTCGCAAAGTACTTCCCGTGATCCCATATCAGATGCGGCCGGGAGGGGCCGTCATTCGTTGGAGCCCGTCTAACCGTCTTCGACGGTGCTCGTGTAAGGAGAAATATGCTTACCCGAACACCCTCGTGTTTGCGCTGGATAAAGAGCGTAAAGTGTTGGCTAGAGAGAATGCTCAACTTGAGGTCGATGCGATCCAGGATAGGGCGACGAATGAGAAGCAAGCTGCGCGAATTAAAGAGCTAGAGTACGACGTACTTGAGGCCGAGGATCGAGTAGACGACCTTTGCGCACAGTTGAGGGAGGCACGAGAGCGCGAGCTTAAGCGAGCTCGCAAGGTCAGGGGTCGCGCTGAGGCGATCCTTAATTTGTGTGACGATGGCTTGGAAGAGTGTAGCGACGAGGCGTCGTGTGCGGAGGCCGACCCTGGGGAGGAGTCTACCCCATCGCCTGGATCCCAGACCCCGGCGACTGACTAGGCCTTGATATTTAGGCATCTTTTGGATAGTGGTGGTTTTTGTCTGTACATAGGGATAGGGATAGAGCCTTAGCTAATTGTTTAGGGTCGTTAGATTAGCTACGTGTAAATCTCTTTTGATAAGGCCAATCCTCGGGGAATTTTCTATGTTTGTTTCTGACTTGCCTGTACATGACTTGACTGCTTGTATATATGTGTGTGGCTTTTGGCTTGTATATATGTTGTTTGCAATATATCCATATGTGTTACTGTACAAGTTTTGCATGTTACTTACGATGCCGTATTATGACTTTGGTTTAGTACTCTTGCCTAGACCAAGTAAATTATGGAAGGTACTCGGAGTGGTCGGGGACGTGGGCGCGGTGCTAGACAACCCACACCGGTTAGGGGTGCGGGGGAAACCTCGACTGGACCTGATCCTGAACCCCAAGCCGACCCTAATGCCCAGATAGCTGCTGCTATGCAGCAAATGACAAACCTGCTTGCACAAGTAGTGCAGCAACAAGCTCAGAACCCAAACCCTAACCCTGGAAACCCCGGAAACCCTGGCCACCATGTCGAGAGCGAAGATAGAGCTCTAGAACGTTTTCAAAAGTTTTCTCCGCCAAAGTTTGTTTGGGGACCCGACCCTGACATGGCTGAGAAATGGCTTGAGAAGATGGTAGACATTTTTGCAGCTCTACACTACCCAGACGAACGGCAGGTGACTTTTGCCGTGTTTCAACTCGAGGGGGCTGCTCGTTCCTGGTGGAACGTAATTAGACAGAAATGGGAACGGGAGCAGACACCTAGGACTTGGGTGAACTTCATCCGCGAATTTAATGCAAAGTTTTTCCCTCCTCTAGTCCAGGAGAGGAAGGAGGACGAGTTTATCCGGCTCCGGCAAGGGGCTCAGACTGTGGCAGAGTACGAGAGTCAGTTCACCCGCCTGTCTAAATTCGCGCCTGAGCTAATCATAACTGAGCAACGACGGGTTAGGCGCTTCATTCAGGGTTTGAACGTTGAGATCCAGAAAGACCTCGCGGCGGCTCAAATAACCACGTTTAGCGAGGCAATGGAAAAAGCCCAACGGGTTGAAAGTGCACGGCTGCAGGTCCGAAACTTCCAGGCTAAGAAGCGTGGTTTTCCTGGGAGTACGTCTGGACAAGGTGAGAAGAGCACTCCTTCTAAGTTTGGACGAGGATCGGGTGGCGGCCGACACTCTGGTTCAGGCAGAGGGACTCCATTTAGGGGTAGTCAAGCTGGGCGTGGACAAAGGGGCAATGCTCAGAGTGGCTCGGCTTCGGCACCTCGTGGTCCCTGTGGGCATTGTGGAAAAGCAAACCACACCGAGGATAACTGCTGGAGGAAGCAGGGTAAGTGTCTGCGGTGTGGAAGCGCGGACCACCAACTGGCTACTTGCCCGGTCCTGAAACAGGATGGAAAGGGAAGCCAACCCCCGCCGAGGACCAATACTGGACCAACGAAGGGAGATGGGTCCAAACCGAAAGTTCCAGCTAGGGTTTACTCCTTAGAGCCCCATCAGGTCCCAGAGTCTTCGGAGGTCGTAGAAGGTACGATCCCTATTTTCCACCGCTTTGCCAAAGTTTTAATTGATCCTGGTGCCACTCATTCGTTTGTTAACCCTGATTTCATGTGTGGCATCGATATAAAACCTGCTAGTTTACCTTATGACCTAGAAGTGAGTACACCTACGGGGAATCAACGTTTGGTGACTAGTATGGTTTATAGGGATTGCGATGTATGGGTTGGTGAGAAGAGATTTTTAGGAGACCTGATTAGCTTGTCCATTAAGGGGTACGATGTGATTCTGGGCATGGACTGGTTAGCCAAATATAACGCCCAACTGGATTGTAAAACGAAGGTGGTCGAATTTCACATTCCTGGCGAGGCAACCTTGAGGTTGGATATAAGGGGTAGGTTAGCCTCATCTGCTCTCATTTCGGGCATTCGAGCTAGGAAACTGATAAGTAGAGGAGCGTAAGGATTTTTGGCCTTTTTAATTAACACCCCTGCGGATAAGTTAAAAGTAGAAGATGTGGCCATAGTGAGGGAATTTCCGGATGTATTCCCTGATGAGTTAGTAGCTTTACCTCCAGAACGGGAAATAGAATTTCAAATAGATTTGTTACCTGGAACTGCACCTATCTCAAAAACCCCTTACCGAATGGCGCCTGCAGAACTTAAGGAGCTTAAGTTGCAATTACAAGATCTTTTGGAGCGGGGATTCATTCACGAGAGTGGATCTCCTTGGGGAGCTCCGGTCCTATTTGTGAAGAAAAAGGACGGAACCTTGAGGATGTGCATTGATTATCGGGGTCTGAACAACGTAACAATCAAGAATAAGTATCCACTGCCCCACATCGACGAGTTGTTCGACCAGCTGCAAGGAGCAGTGGTCTTCTCAAAGTTGGACCTCCGACAAGGATACTATCAGTTGTTGATTAGGAAGGAGGATATACCAAAAACTGCCTTCAACTCGAGATACGGGCATTACGAGTTCGCCGTTATGCCTTTTGGACTGACCAATGCTCCCGCCGCCTTTATGGACCTAATGCATAGGGTTTTCAAACCCTATCTAGACCGATTTGTTGTTGTGTTTATCGATGACATTTTGGTCTACTCTAAGACACGCGAGGAGCATGAGGAGCATTTGAGAGTGGTGTTGCAAACGTTAAGGGAACATCAGTTGTACGCCAAATTTAGTAAATGCGAGTTTTGGTTGGAGAAAGTAGCATTCCTAGGGCACGTGATCTCTCACGAAGGTATTTCGGTGGACCCGGCAAAGGTAGAGGCCGTGACAAATTGGAAGAGGCCAGAAACCCCCACGGAAATTCGTAGCTTTCTAGGGCTAGCGGGGTACTACCGAAGGTTTATTAAGGATTTTTCCAAACTGGCAGGACCTTTAACTGACTTGACAAAGAAGCATGGCTAGTTTATCTGGAACGGCCGATGCGAAACAAGTTTTCAGGAATTAAAGAAAAGATTGACCATGGCTCCGGTACTGGTCTTGCCAAATGGCGTGGATGGGTTCGCGGTGTACGCAGATGCGTCGCGAGAAGGCCTGGGGTGTGTTTTGATGCAGAATCGGAATGTGATTTCATTTGCCTCTAGGAAGCTAAAGCTTCACGAGCAGAATTACCCGACTCACGATCTGGAATTAGCCGCAGTTGTCTTTACACTGAAAAAGTGGAGGCATTACCTATATGGGGTGACCTTCGAAGTGTTTTCGGATCACAAAAGTCTTAGATACCTTTTCTCCCAGAAGGAATTAAACATGAGGCAACGAAGGTGGATGGAGTTCCTGGAAGATTATGACTGCACAATCAACTACCATCCGGGAAAGGCAAATGTGGTAGCAGATGCTTTGAGTCGTAAAGTGCAAGTGGCAGGGTTGATGATTAAGGAGTGGGATTTATTAGAATCCGTGTGCGAGTGGAGACCCTGTCTTGGGAGTCATAAGGTGATACTTGGCAATGTTAGGGTAACCTCTACTTTACTGGAGCATATTAAAGAGGCGCAAAACGAAGATGTGATGGTAAAGAAGTGGAGAGAGAAAGTGGAAAAGGGAGAAACTTCGGACTTCAATTTGAGTCCTGAAGGCATTTTGAAGTATCGAAACTGACTAGTGGTACCAAAGGATGAGTCGTTGAAAGCAGAGATTCTGGAGGAAGCTCATCGGTCCAAGTATACAATCCATCCGGGCAGCAGCAAGATGTATCGGGACCTGAAGGGAACCTATTGGTGGGACAATATGAAGAGGGAAATTGCTCAATACGTACAAAAGTGTCTCATTTGTCAACAAGTGAAAGCGGAACATCAGAAACCATCGGGTTTATTACAACCCTTGGAGATACCCGAGTGGAAGTGGGAAAACATCACGATGGACTTCGTTTTAGGTTTACCGAGGACGCAAAGAGGACACGATGCCGTTTGGGTGATCGTTGATCGGTTAACCAAGACGGCTCATTTCTTGCCGGTGAACATGAAGTATTCAATGGACAAGTTGGCCCGACTGTACATGGATGAGATAGTAAGGCTACATGGTGTGCCGGTAAGCATCGTCTCCGACCGGGATCCACGGTTTGTATCTCGGTTTTGGCAGAAGTTTCAAGAAACCTTGGGGACTAAACTGAATTTGAGCACGACCTATCATCCTCAGACGGATGGACAGTCAGAGCGGACGATTCAAACTCTCGAGGACATGCTACGAACTTGCATTCTGGATTTCGGAGGCAACTGGGGTCAACACATGACCTTGGTAGAGTTTGCGTACAACAATAGCTTCCATTCGTCGATCCAAATGGCTCCGTATGAAGCCCTATACGGACGCAAATGCCGCTCGCCGATTTACTGGGATGAAGTTGGCGAAAAGAAAGCTTTAGACCAGGCAACTATTCCATGGATGGAAGAGGCTCAAGAGAAAGTCAAGTTGATACGGCAACGACTTCAAACAGCTCAAAGTCGACAAAAGAGTTACGCGGATAATCGAAGAAAAGACTTGGAGTTTGAAGTTGGAGACCACGTATTTCTCAAGATCACACCATTACGAAGTATTACAACGGGTAAAGGAAAGAAGCTCCAACCGCGGTACGTCGGACCCTACAAGATCCTTCAGAGGGTAGGAGCGGTCGCGTATCGATTGGAACTACCGTCCAGTCTCTCTCGA
Organism: Coffea eugenioides; assembly: GCF_003713205.1. Taxonomy (NCBI): domain Eukaryota; kingdom Viridiplantae; phylum Streptophyta; class Magnoliopsida; order Gentianales; family Rubiaceae; genus Coffea; species Coffea eugenioides. The sequence continues at coordinate 8,774 of NW_020864720.1, forward strand.
ATCCACGATGTATTTCACGTCTCGATGCTAAAGAAGTACCATCCTGACCCATCCCATATATTGCAACCGGAGGATATCGAAGTAGATGAATCACTGGCCTATGAAGAGAAACCGGTCCAGGTACTTGATCGGAAGGTCAAAGAGCTTCGCAACAAGAAAATTCCATTAGTAAAGGTGCTGTGGAGAAACCACGGAGTTGAGGAAGCTACTTGGGAAATGGAAGAGGAAATGCGAAAGAAGTATCCAAACCTTTTCGGGAATTGAGGTGAGAAATTTCGAGGACGAAATTCTTTTAAGGGGGAGAGAGTGTGAGAACCCAGATTTGCCCTAATATTTTCCTAGGGTTTTTTTCCCCCCTTAAATTTCATGTTTTCTGCATTTTCTGGCCTAGGAATATTTTCTTGGTGGATTTTATGAGCAATTATGGTTTTTAGATGCTTTTTCTAGTATTGGAGAATTTTTAGAAAATTAAGAATATATATTGGACGTGGGACCCACGAGTGCGAAAAGTTCGGGAAAATTCGGCCAATACGGTTAAGTTTCGGATACTGTGAAAAATTTATCGGGTGTTTAGAGATAAGTAGAGTGGGTGAAATGATTGATGTGAGAGGTAAAAGAAAAGATAGGATTGTATTTATGAGAGTGACAAGTGTCACATAGTTATTGGATTTGACTTAAGAAAGACTATTCACTATTTTGACTTTTGACCCAAGGAAGTAAATATCTCAAAAATTCACAAAAAAATTACCATTTTCTTACCTTGTGTTGGCCGGCTCTCTCTCTTGCAAGAAGGAAGGAAATTCTTCAACTTTCTAGCTTCCATTTCACTCAATCTTCCACAACTAATCACCTAGAATAGATGCTACTCCATAAAAACCTTTCTTCTAGTGCTAGTAAGTAGTTTGGTGGAATTTGTTTGAAGAGCTAAGGTGTCCAACATCTCTCTCTTTCTTAATTTCTTGGTAAGTGATGCTTGAACACCCTACTACACCTAATGATGTTTATGTTATGCTTAGAAGTAGCTTGAGTGATGGTATATGTGATTTATTTCTTGGTTTGAAGTGATTTGGTTGAGTTTTTTATTTTTTGAGGAATTTTCTGGTTTCATATGATCTTGATGGTGTGGTTGTTTTTGATGGTTGGTAATAAGGGGCTTTGACTCTAGTGGGTGTGAATTGTTGATAAATGCAATCAATTTTGGGTTTGGAATGAAATGTGAAAAGTTAGGGTTCATGAACCCCTAATCTGTCCGAAATTTTAGGTCATAGATAGAGGCCGAATTGGACTTTGCTCAAAACATGAAAGTTGTAGGTATTGATGAGTATGAAGTGCCTGCAAAATTTCAGGGCATTTGGAGTAGTATAGAGTGAGTTATGCCGTTTTTACTGTTGCTGTTTTTGGTGAACAGAATGTCCGAACTGAGATAGTAATTGCCTGTTTTGATGGAATTGGTTTGGATTTTATTGTTGGTGTCTTCTTATGACATGTAGCTTGATGTCTTAGCTTTCATATGCCTTTGGAATCAATGCATTTGGACCTGTGTAGGCTGAGATAGACTGATTACAGTTTTGTGTGATTTGGGAACCTGCAATTACGGTTCTGGCTTGGTTTTCTGCATTTTTGACCTAGTTGTGCTAGGATTTGGACTGAGAGGCCTTCTTCATTGTTGTAGTCCCTGTTTCATAGCTTCGAAACGGTGGGTCTTACACCCCCATCCGATAACCGTAGTGAATTTGACGCCATTACCGCATAATAAGGGCAAAACAGTTTTTCTATTCGGGGCCAAGGCTAGTGCTACTTCTAATTTCTGGTTTGCTTATGATGCTTGTTTATGTATATGAAACCCTATTGGGTTGTGATTAGTGTTGATTCATGACTCGTTATCGAGTCTTATGGTAATTGTTTACTTGTTCTAGGAGGAAACGGTGGTGCACGACGTTCGTTTAACGACGGTGCATGAAACATCATTTTATCGATTGGTGAGTATACTACTCACTTGGATTTATAATGTGGCTTTGCTCTATGTGATTGTGATGCCTTGAAGGCTTGTTTGACTATTGGAAATGATTAGGGTGAGGGTGTACTTAACCGCCCTCATTCCTTTTATTCTTGTGACCGATTGTTTACCGTTTTACTGTATTACTGTACTGCTATATGAATTCTTGGATTTCATTCATGGAAATTGTTTGGGTGTTGGTTGGACGAGTATCCAACGGCCCTACTGTACTGAGCTCGACCCCGTTGGCATTCAATTGAATCGAGCCAGCGAGGGCTTGGTCGTGAAAATTGACTCGCCACGGGGACTGAAATGGGAATCTTGTGGTAATGAGACCCTTGGTTCCGGTGTACTCGAGTATCACCTAATGTTACTGCTTGGAGTGCGGGCCCGGTTGGGGAATGTTGGGTGGAAGGAATGGAAGTGAAGAGAGGTCTACGGTTTGGTACTTTTAATATTGACGGAGGGTCAATTGAGTTAGATCAAGCATGTAGCGTGGAAATGGGCTCTTGAGAGCCGACCGTATCCTTTTACTGAATTGTTTTACTTCTTATTTGAATATTTGCAATGAACGATTATGTTCAAGTGATCTGGGTTGATTGTGTGATAGTTGCTCACTGAGCTTTAGCTCACACCATTCCATTTGTTTTCCTTACAGGAAAATAAGCACTTTTGGAAGCTCATACTTGTTGGTTGCCAAATTGAGCCTTGTATATGTCTCTTTTGTAGCTCTTTGCATGAAACCCTAATGTGTATTGGGTTCATTGTTTGAATGGCAAACCGAATATGTGTATCCCTTAGGTATCGCTTTTGACATGCCAATGTGGTTGTAAATGTTGAATTGCTATGAATTAAGGTTTGGTGGGATCTCGGATTCCACTATTCCAGGCATGATTCATCGTATTCATTTTCCTTCGTATTTTGTTATTTTGGTTCTTGTGGCTTGTTCGAGCGCGCTTTTATTTTTCCGAAACGTTCTAGATCACGTGTAACTGCCCGTAGTCCTGGCGAGAGCTGGGCAGGCAGTCCGCTAACCCCTTTGGTTCGCCTTAGGGGAAGGTGGGGCTGTCACAAAATTTCAAAACGTTTTCTTCTGTGAATTTTTATCTCTATGAATGTATTTTCCAACGGCATAAACTATGCTCAATTCCGAGTTAAGTCTACTGAGTTGTGATCAAAACAAGAACACTGCTCTGTTTTGGAAAAACCTAGTTTTGGACAGATTTGAGATGAGACTTGTTGTGGTCTTACTAAATGAAATTCTTGGTGTTAAACACCTACTAAATGTACCATGAATGTTCCTTAAACTTTCCTTTCACATATGAACCATGATTGGAGGATTTTCTTAGCCAAACGATTGGATTTGGAAAGAAAAGGATTAAAGGCAGATTGCCTTAAGAATTTTTTCAAACTTTAGTTGGTTCGTTAACTACCTTTCCGAAGGTATTTTTCTATGAAAAATGATAGAGAGATACCCTTCATATAAGAGTAAAATACTGCCAATTTTGGTACCAATCCAAGTTTGTTTCGATACCTAACTAAACTTCCAATGTTGGAAGTTCAAATCTGGAAATTCTTCTCCAGTCTTGAATTTTCCCCAACTTTGAGCTACTATATCTTGGTGCTCGAAACTCCGATTCTCGATCCGCTTGTTCTGTCCTAAACCTTACTTGTACCTCTAATTGATTTATATATTTCAAGGGCTGGTTTGCAACGAGTGAATTCTGCCGAATTTTCAAAGTTAGCAAAAAACCAACCCCAGCTCAATCCTGAACATTCTGGAACAGTGATTTCAAGCTCATTTTTTAGTACTTTTCACTTAGATTCGTGGAAATTTGTCTTCTAAGAACTTTTAGTACTTCGAAATATGTTTCCAACGGTACCAAGTTGTCCAATTTTGGACCTATAGAGAGTGAGATACGATTTTTCAAAGTAAGTGCACCAAATCTGAAAATTCATAACTTAAAGGAAGTGGAGTTTTTCCAAACTCTCTCTTTTCCTTTAATATCACTTGATCGTTTTACACTCGATTTCAAAGATGGAAATCAGATTTCGCTTGTGTTTTAAAACCCACTTTTTAGCCTCGATTTATGAATAATTAAGGTTCATTTTCGTGAAATTTTCTGAGATCGCACAAGTGTGCAATCTTTCGTAATAATTGGGGTTTATAAGTGATTATTCATTATTAATTACTCAGGCTCGTACGAGGACCCTCAAGAGAATCCCACGGTGGACGCTTGAACTTCAAGTGCCTTTTCTTTCTCATTACTTATATTGGTGAGTGTCAAGTGTATGTTAAATGCTTATGTGATTGAGATATTAATTGTACGAATGTTATACATGATACGTAAACTTGTCGAGATAAGGGTGTACTTTATCTCCCTCGTTCTCTTTCCCGTGTAACTACGTGATACTTATTACTTGAATGAATAGGATTGGTAAATGTACATGGATATTACGTGCAGGAATAATTGAAATCCTGAAAACTTGATACGTGCTTACTTGTTATCAATGACTTGAGATTTGAAAATAGAGCCGAGTGTGTAATTTATCGCACTCGTTCTCATTTGAAATAAATGACTCGTGCTTGAATTACATGACTTGATGGAAATGAAATGAATGCTTGAATGTATCAAAGCTTGAATGACGTGAAATGATTAATTATGCTATGGCTGCATAAGTCGAATGGAGCGATGTCTCATCGACCTCTGAACGATAGTAAGTACCACACCGATTCGGGTGGGAGGTACCTCTCGAATCGTCTCAGATCTATAAACTGAACGATAGTAAGTACCACACCGGTTCGGGTGGGAGGTACCTCTCGAATCGTCTCAGTACCCTAAACCCCTGAACGATAGCAAGTACCACACCGATTTGGTGGGAGGTACCTCTCGAGTCGTCTCAGAAACATAAATGGAATAAGTGAAGTGCTACGAATTTAATTACTTACCCGGGTGACGGGGTGTCGTCACAAGAATGCATTGAATTGAACCTGGGGCAAATCAATTGAAAAATTAACTCCTGAGAGCTCCTGCACCCTACTCAAGTGTGTTTATTATAAATTATGAACTACTTGAATGTTATAACTTTCATTATTGTGTAAGAGTTATTGTTATTGAACTACGTGTTTTGCATGTTTTCTTGGCCTCACGAGCATCCGCTCACCCCGTTAGATTTGTTTTCCTTAACAGGAGCTGAAATGGAAGGAATTATGAAGAAGCTTACTTGATGGCTCATTTGATTAGAATTTTGAATGTAATTGTTTAGGCAACTTTTAGAAGTTGCATATTTTGAGAAAACTAATTGTAAGTTTATTTACGTATGGAAATGATTTCGTACTTTTTTTCCAATTTTTTTTATTGTTAGCATTAGATTTTAAGTTTGAATTAAATTTGTACCGAGTCCTGGCGAGAGCTGGGCAGGCGTCCCGCAGATACCCTTTGGTTCGCCTTTGGGAGAAGTGGGGGCGTCACAGTTGGTATCAGAGCTTAGGCTTTAGATCTTTATAGTGTATCCTAGGCCTAAAAGTTTAGGATGCCGGACTGTGGGGTTTGATTGTGTATTAAGTGCAACGTGATTTTTGCTGCTTGAGGTTGTAGAACCATTTTGCTCACAAAATACTATGAGGCTTTACTCTTTAAATTAGGTTGGAAGTGGGTCAAGATTAAAAAAAAAAAATCTAAATAGCTATCTAGTGAGTTTAAGGGTTAGAACCTTGCTTTCCCCACTCTTTTGCTTGTCGAACATTTCGAAAAAAAAGAGTTGAACCATTTGAACAATTTTGGACTCCACTTTGAACTTGAAAATAAGACATCTTTACATTCCGTTTGGTTTGACTTATTACTCTAACTTGTACAAGAACTTTCACCTTGAATCTAACAAGAAGGCTAAGAATTTAGGAAGTAGCTCAGGCTTTTGGATGTAATTTGGAGTTTATAATCATTTGAACGATGTGGTTTGGTATCATAGATTCCTCTAATTTTGTTCCTAACTAGGCTTATGGTTTTCTTTTGACCCTGCCTAGTATAGTAGGGGTGGTGCTCGCCGTGAGGTCTTTTGTATTTTGCCTGCATGTACGCCTATATTTGCGGCACTTAGTTGCCTATGACCTGTATTTGAAAATACTGTTAGCTAGTTGTGTGCATATTGATATGTGACATGACTTCTGATTTATGCAAATATCTATGCCGCTATTTAAAGTGCTCTTGCAATGTGTACATATTTTTCAATTCACATGCTTATACTTTCTATGTCTATTATGCGTTTAGAAACTTGCTAAATGAATCGGCGAGGACGTGGACGGGGGCGTGGGTGTGGGTTTCGGCAACCCCGTACTCCCGAGAGAGGTGAGGGATCCGCGACTGGACCAAACCAAAACCCTAGAAACGAAGAGAGTGACCAAGTGGCTACGGCCATTAACCGCATGACCGATATTCTCGAGCGCTTAGCTGAGCGCCAGGAACCTGAACCAGTCGACCAACCTAGAAATCAAGAGAGGGGTGAGGATAGAGCTCTCGAGCGATTCTTGAAGTTCGCTCCCCCTAAGTTCCATGGAGGGTCTGATCCCGAAGTAGCGGAAAATTGGTTTGAAAGAATAGTTGATATTTTTGCTGCTTTAGATTATACCGAGGAAAGACAAGTGAATTTTGCCATTTTCCAACTTGAAGGGGCGGCACGCTCTTGGTGGAATGTTGTTAGTGCAAAGTGGGAAAAAGAACAAATCCCTTGGATTTGGATAAACTTTGAAAGGGAGTTTAATGTCAAGTTTCTCCCGCCAATTATACAAGAAAAGAGGGAGGACGATTTTATTAAGTTAAAACAAGGATTATTAAGTGTGGCCGAGTATGAGGAGCGGTTCACCAAACTTTCCAAATTTGCCCCTGAGCTTGTAGTCACTGAACGGAAAAGGATAAGGAGGTTTATTCAGGGGTTAAATGTAGAAATCCAAGAATCCCTAGCAGCAGCCCAGATTACCACTTTTACAAATGCCTTGGATAAGGCACAGAGGGTAGAAAATGCTAAGTCTCAATCTAAGGTTTTTCATACTAGAAAGAGGGGTAACTCAAGTGATATCCCTAAACCATTCGAGAAGTCTATCCAACCCCTTAATACGGGAAAAGGGGTTGGAGGAGTGAATATGCATGACCAACCTGGAGAAACTCCATCTAGCGAAACCCCACCAAAAGGAAATCGGGGTAGAAGAGGTCAACAAAAAGGAAAATCTCAAACTGGTCAAACCGTGACTCCTCATGTAACTTGTGGATATTGTGGCCAGATTAACCACACTGAGGCTGAGTGTTGGAGAAAGCAAGGGAAATGTCTGAGTTGTGGTAGTGCTGAGCATAAGTTTTCGAATTGCCCTAAAGCTTCTAAAGGAAAAAGAAATTCTCCACAACCTGCTAAATCCACTGCAAATCAGTCGAGTGCCAGGAGAAGTGATTAATGCTAATAATTGTAAGAGAGATCCAAGTAGTAGAAACTCTATGAGTAGGGGTAAATCTGACTCCACTCGACAAATAGAATTGTAGTTTTATCCTAACATGGACTGGCACTTTTAGAGGTTGTAATCTTTTGTATAAGGGATGACATCCTTTTGTTGTATATTGCGACTTAGCACATTTTGATCTTGTTGTTTCCCCTTTTCTTTTGAAATGACTTGATGAACTTATTATAACTTAGTGTAACTATTATGATCTTTTATGGTAAATGAAAATTTACCTTACTTTTAATTGATTTTACGGTTTATACGTATATGTACTCTATTGCTCCATGCCTCTAGACCTGTAATAAGATCATGAATGACACCTGAAAATAGTTAAGTTCTATAAGTATGAGTTTTGAAAGGGAGAATTTTAAAAAAAAATGATGAAAATTGGTCACGGGAGGAAAAAGTATTTGGGGTTATTCATAAATCAGAGTATGAATTTCGAGGACGAAATTCTTTTAAGGAGAAAAGGTTGTGAGGACCCGAAAATTTTCTTATTTTATTTTATTTTACTGGCTTAGTTAATTAATTAATTCGACTATTTAAAATTCATTTATATAGAAAAACGCCTCTCTTATGTTTTAAAAGCGTTTTGTTAGAAAATTACTTTTCAAAAACTCATTTAGTTCGGAACAACGAGTACACGTTTTTCGAGACTATATTTGAATTGAGAGTGTATTAATTTTGAAAAAGTAAGAATGATCAATAGTAAATTAAGAAAAAGTCATGAGGACTCGCAAAAATTTATTTATTTTTAAACTTTTGTTACGAGTTTATTAAAATATTTAATTACCTGTTTGCCCCGAATATTATTTTCTAGTCTCTTGAGACCTAATTACATTGATCTATGACTTAATTATATTTTTAGAGTGGCTCGTTACAAAAATTAATTTCTCGAAATCCGTTAAGTGAAAATAGTGAATATGCAATTGGAGTAAATAATTGATTCGAGAATACAATAAGTTTGGAAAATTGGAGACTTGTACATTAGTCTCAAAATTAGGTATTTTTATGTTTAAGTGCTCAAGTATTAGTTAGTAATACAATCGTTATAAGAATTTCTTGAAAGTTAAGCGTTATCGCGCAAAATTGGAAGTACGCGTTTTTACGCGCGCGATCAATTAAGGGACTTAAGGCCTTTATTTTTTTTGACCATTAAGAGTGAATAATAATAGTATGAATATAAGTGCATTAGAGGTTTAGTGCACAAGAGAAACAAACCCGAGAGAAAACGAGCACAAAACGAGCGCGTACGCACACTATTCCTAGTTGACTTTTGAAGCAACTTTTGGCCAAATTCTAAAGCTTCTCACGGAAGCTAATCATCAGCACATCTCTTCTTTTCCTTGCTCCAAAAACAGCCGGCCATCAAGCTTCACAAAACAACACCAAAGCTCTCCAAATTCTACTTCATTTCTTGCACCAAATCTCAACCATTTCACACCAAAATTGAACACCACCTAGCCTAACACTTGGAGAGTTCATCTAGCTAAGAAAAGGAGCCACTTTTCATGGTTTTTTTGGAGCTTCAAGAGGGCCGAAAAATTCTGATCTTGCACACCAAAGGAGTAGGTAATGATCAATCCATGGATCCTTATCTTTTGGAGGTTATATAGCAAGATTAAGCTCATGCATGCACTTAGTTAGTTGTTTATGGTGTAAGATGAAATGGGTGGGCTCTATGAACTCCCACCTTGTGATGAGGACTGATTTTGGGTTGATGATATTTATAATGTTGGATTAGTGTTTAAAATGTTGGATTATTGGTGCATAATTAGTGGAAACTTCAAGGAGAGCAAAAGGCCAAATCTGACCATTTTGCCCCTGACTTGTTCGGCCACTTTAATGCAATATTTTGAGGTTCTAATGGCTTGATTGTGTTGTTTACATGTTATATTAGTTGTGTAAAAATTTTCATTGAAAAATATTGAGGTTTGGTTGGTCAAATGAATTTTTCTCCTAGAGCTAGCAATCTGGAAAACTGTCCCGTAATGCACTGACCAGCGGTAGCAGTTCGACCATAACTTTGTCCTCCGATGTCGAAATCGAGTGCCGTCAGTGGCATTTGAAACTAGACATTCATACCTTTCCAACGGTATAAAATTTATATTCTGATTCCATGTGTAGGAGCCGAACCATTCGTTTTAAGATAGCTGTCCTGTTTCTCTGTTCTGCTGGAATGATTTGTAGAGGCAGCAACTTGAGGCTCAATTTCGAGCTGGTTGTTTGCCAAATTTCAAAACGTTTTCTTCTGTGAATGTTTAGCCCTATGAATTTATTTTCCAACGCCATAAACTATGCTCAATTCCGAGTTAAGTCTACTGAGTTGTGATCAAAACAAGAACACTGCTCTGTTTTGGAAAAACCTAGTTTTGGACAGATTTGAGATGAGATTTGTTGTGGTCTTACTAAATGAAATTCTTGGTGTTAAACACCTACTAAATGTACCATGAATGTTCCTTAAACTTTCCTTTCACATATGAACCATGATTGGAGGATTTTCTTAGCCAAACGATTGGATTTGGAAAGAAAAGGATTAAAGGCAGATTGCCATAAGAATTTTTCCAAACTTTAGTTGGTTCGTTAACTACCTTTCCGAAGGTATTTTTCTATGAAAAATGGTAGAGAGATAACCTTCATATAAGAGTAAAATACTGCCAATTTTGGTACCAATCCAAGTTTGTTTCGATACCTAACTAAACTTCCAATGTTGGAAGTTCAAATCTGGAAATTCTTCTCCAGTCTTGAATTTTCCCCAACTTTGAGCTACTATATCTTGGTGCTCGAAACTCCGATTCTCGATCCGCTTGTTCTGTCCTAAACCTTACTTGTACCTCTAATTGATTTATATATTTCAAGGGCTGGTTTGCAACGAGTGAATTCTGCCGAATTTCCAAAGTTAGCGAAAAACCAACCCCAGCTCAATCCTGAACATTCTGGAACAGTGATTTCAAGCTCATTTTTTAGTACTTTTCACTTAGATTCGTGGAAATTTGTCTTCTAAGAACTTTTAGTACTTCGAAATATGTTTCCAACGGTACCAAGTTGTCCAATTTTGGACCTATAGAGAGTGAGATACGATTTTTCAAAGTAAGTGCACCAAATCTGAAAATTCATAACTTAAAGGAAGTGGAGTTTTTCCAAACTCTCTCTTTTCCTTTAATATCACTTGATCGTTTTACACTCGATTTCAAAGATGGAAATCAGATTTCGCTTGTGTTTTAAAACCCACTTTTTAGCCTCGATTTATGAATAATTAAGGTTCATTTTCGTGAAATTTTCTGAGATCGCACAAGTGTGCAATCTTTCGTAATAATTGGGGTTTATAAGTGATTATTCATTATTAATTACTCAGGCTCGTACGAGGACCCTCAAGAGAATCCCACGGTGGACGCTTGAACTTCAAGTGCCTTTTCTTTCTCATTACTTATATTGGTGAGTGTCAAGTGTATGTTAAATGCTTATGTGATTGAGATATTAATTGTACGAATGTTATACATGATACGTAAACTTGTCGAGATAAGGGTGTACTTTATCTCCCTCGTTCTCTTTCCCGTGTAACTACGTGATACTTATTACTTGAATGAATAGGATTGGTAAATGTACATGGATATTACGTGCAGGAATAATTGAAATCCTGAAAACTTGATACGTGCTTACTTGTTATCAATGACTTGAGATTTGAAAATAGAGCCGAGTGTGTAATTTATCGCACTCGTTCTCATTTGAAATAAATGACTCGTGCTTGAATTACATGACTTGATGGAAATGAAATGAATGCTTGAATGTATCAAAGCTTGAATGACGTGAAATGATTAATTATGCTATGGCTGCATAAGTCGAATGGAGCGATGTCTCATCGACCTCTGAACGATAGTAAGTACCACACCGATTCGGGTGGGAGGTACCTCTCGAATCGTCTCAGATCTATAAACTGAACGATAGTAAGTACCACACCGGTTCGGGTGGGAGGTACCTCTCGAATCGTCTCAGTACCCTAAACCCCTGAACGATAGCAAGTACCACACCGATTTGGTGGGAGGTACCTCTCGAGTCGTCTCAGAAACATAAATGGAATAAGTGAAGTGCTACGAATTTAATTACTTACCCGGGTGACGGGGTGTCGTCACAAGAATGCATTGAATTGAACCTGGGGCAAATCAATTGAAAAATTAACTCCTGAGAGCTCCTGCACCCTACTCAAGTGTGTTTATTATAAATTATGAACTACTTGAATGTTATAACTTTCATTATTGTGTAAGAGTTATTGTTATTGAACTACGTGTTTTGCATGTTTTCTTGGCCTCACGAGCATCCGCTCACCCCGTTAGATTTGTTTTCCTTAACAGGAGCTGAAATGGAAGGAATTATGAAGAAGCTTACTTGATGGCTCATTTGATTAGAATTTTGAATGTAATTGTTTAGGCAACTTTTAGAAGTTGCATATTTTGAGAAAACTAATTGTAAGTTTATTTACGTATGGAAATGATTTCGTACTTTTTTTCCAATTTTTTTTATTGTTAGCATTAGATTTTAAGTTTGAATTAAATTTGTACCGAGTCCTGGCGAGAGCTGGGCAGGCGTCCCGCAGATACCCTTTGGTTCGCCTTAGGGAGAAGTGGGGGCGTCACAGTTCACAACATGAGTTTCGTTCCCTTCGGGAGGAGATGGAACGTGACCGTGCTTTGTGTGTATATGAAAGATATAAGCGCACTTGTAATGAGTATGAGGAGGAGCAAAGAAGTTTGTGCCGAGCATCCAAGTCAAGGTCATCCTCAAGCAATCGAGATTCATCTAAGGAGTGTCATGACAATCGAGTCAAGGAGTCTAAGAATTCTCGGATTGATTCAAAGCCTCGTGGACCAAAGGAAGATTTTCGAAGTCAGACTAAAGAATTGGTCGATTCTATGATGGGAGAAATCAGGAAAGTGATGAGGTCATATTTTGAGCAACTTAATCAAATGTCAACCGAAGGCAATAGTGTGGGAAAAGGGGGGAGTGATTCGGCCTTAGTGAAGAATAAAGAGGGAGAGTTGGCCATGTTTGCAAAAGTCAAGAGTGTGAACGTTTTGTTTTCTAACAAGCTAACATGTGTTTTGTTTAGTATTTCTTCTTTGGTGCAGATTAAACAAAGTCAAGTAGAGTTGGTCATGGCATGTTCCATTCCAAAGTCACTTGGACACTTTGCGAGTTTCCATGGAGTTTGTCATCTAGGAGTTAAATCTCTTTGGTATCAATTCATGGAACAATGTCACTCCACATCTGTCCGCACCAGCAGAGGATTGACTCGAGTTTATCTTAAAGGAGGAATTCCAGATTTTACTTCCCATTCTTCACCTATGGTTCATTCATCCTCTTTGCCTTATTTTGAGCGTGTGACTAGTCCTAATTCTTGTTATCCTTATGTAGATTTTGATGGAAAGTGTAAAGAGCCAGCAATGACTTGTCTAGTTGAATTGGTTGAAGGAAGGGATAATGAAGTGTCAAAGGGAGTTTTCACATTTAAATCTCGTTCTATACCTTCTTACCATTTAGCTAATGATATTCCATTGCTTCTTTATCCAATTGCTGGTTCAAAACAAGATGAAACTTATTTCATTTTTGTAGGTTGTAAAGCTGTCCGAAATTTTCCAGCATTGATTAAAGGAGTACAACCAGATTTTGTGCTTGTTCCAGCCAAGTTTGATGTTCCAAAACCAGCATCAGTCCACGACTTTTTCAGTTTCCATTCATCCATGGTTTCCAACCAATCGATGCTCTTACGTTCTTCGTTGCCATCATCTCCTTGCCTACATAAAGACACGATTGTTGACTCCATCACGTTGCTACCACCGAAAGTTGAGTTTTATGCATCATTGGAGTTGGTGAGCATCAAGAGGTTATCCAAACACCATGCCACTAGGATTGTGATCATCCACGTGTTTCCATCATTATTGCAATTTAAGCGGTCCGACGATTTGAGGACAAATCTATTTAAGAGGAGGGGAATGATACGAATCCTAGGAGGTGTTCATGCTCTATTTCTAGATCCAACAAAGATTCATTGGGGGCCAATGAATAGAGTCAAAAACAAGGAATTCATGTTGCAAATCCAATGTTCAAATTCCTTGAGAGAACCGAGTTCAAGTCTACTAGTTTACTACTTTGCATCTTTAATTGCTCAAGTCATTAGTTGGTTAAATAGCTGACTTTATGACTTGTTCATGAGTCGTGTGATTAGCTCATGTTGAGCATAGGATTAATTTGATCATTAGTTTGTTATTCATGTGATCCGTGATTAGTTAGTAGATCCATTAGCTAGTCTTTAGCTTAAGTATTCGGCAACCTCAAGAGATAATGGCCGTGGGTTTCCAAGTTGTTTGCAAAGCCTTGTTAGTTTCCTTATTCTAATTAGGTTAGGAGTTGAGTCTTGTAAGCCTATAAATAGGCATCAATTGTTATTAATAAGGGAAGACATTTTATGAATTAAAAATTGAGAGTTTTCTCTTGGCTTCTTTGAAGCGACTTTAAATACCTTAGAGTTGGTCTCGAGGGTTCAAACCGGCTTATCAATTCAAGACCATGTTGAATTGTGGCGCCTTCTACCCTTCTAATCAATCTCGAGTTGTCCTTGATTGGTTTAGAATCCACCAATTTTGTCCATAGCCTGATCAAGATAGATCCTTCCGCTGCCTGTGCAATTCGTTTCTTCAAGAGCGGGAGCTTTGGGATTCGGGTTCACATCAGAAAAATGAGTAACAATGAGTAGGGTTTGGTAGAAGAACAATGAGTAAAACAAGAAAAGAAAAGGGATATTAACCTGGATCAAGAGCCGAAGCTCTGATACCAAGCTTGGGAATGTCTCCATATAAGCTTGTTTATGGGAAAGCGTGTCATTTACCTATAGAAATAGAACATAAAACTTATTGGGCCATTAAAGCTATTAATTTTGATTTTAAATCTGCAGGTGAAAAGAGAAGCTCGAGCTAAGCGAATTGGAGAAATCGCGGTTAACCTCGTATGAGAATGCCAAAATTTACAAAGAAAAAGTGAAATTTTGACATAATAAACACATTCTCTCTAAGCATTTTGAAGAAGGGCAAAAGGTGTTATTATTTAACTCAAGATTTAAATTATTCCCTGAAAAGCTTAAGTCTCGATGGTCCGGGCCATTTGAAGTGGTTCGCATGTTTCCTTATGGAGCAGTGGAAATAAAAGGAGAAAATGGTTCTCCATTCAAAGTAAATGGTCAAAGATTGAAGTCCTATTTGGCCAGAGAAAAGGTTCCTAAAGGAGTAATTTACTCCTTAGGAAACACAATGGAGAGTTAAAGAAGCTCTAGGAGAGTCGAGCTTAACGACTCTAAACAAAGCGCTTGTTGGGAGGCAACCCAATAATAATATTGTAGTTGTGTGTTTTTATGTGTTTCTTACATTTTGGTGTGATTTAATTGACTAATTAGATGTATTTCACTTGTTTGTAGGAGGTACTGGAGTTTCATCATCCATTTTGGAGGTACAATTGAAGAACAAGTATAAAAAGGGAGGTTTTCTTACCAAATTGTATTTTAAGTGTTTAAAATTCCCATGCATATATACAATGTTGCATTTCTAGTATATTCAAGTGAGTTTTGGTGATAACATGTTTATAAATACTCATGGACTCTGTAGACACCAAAATTTTTATTGTAATTTCTTTTTTACTTTTTATTTTGTCGCGTCAGTTTTATTCACTTTTTAGTTTTAGTTTTTTTTAGTTTTTACTTTTATGATTATTATTGTTATTTTATTTTTGGAATTTTAGCATAGAATTTCTCGAAAAGGGAAAAAAGAAGAGAAAAACATTCAAAAAAAAATGCTTTAGTTGATTTTTATTCAAATTCAACGCTTTCTTGAAAAAAAAAAAAGAGAGAAAAGGAAAAGAAAGGAAAATTAGCATTTCATTTTTATCCTAATTAGCATTTCTTCATTAGTTATTTTTTATTAATTAGTTATCTACATTTTTGTTAAGTTATTATTAAAAAAAAAAAAGAATTTCACATGCAAGCTGCGGAAACGCAGCTTGCAAGGACGGATGCATGCCCATCGGATGGCCAAGAAAAGGTTTGGAGAGGAGATGATTTCTAGCCATTGAATGGAGGGTTTTGGGGCTACTAGCCTGGTATAAATACAAAAAAGAGCAGCAGCCGCAGGAGAGGAGTTCTTTGGAGTGGACGGCTAAGGAAAACTGAGAAGCGAGAGAGAGCGGCTGGAGAAAACAGAGGGGTAGGGAAGAGAGAAAACTGACAGAAAGCTGTGAGAGGAGATTGAGGGAAATCACGGCTAGGAAGAAAAGCTAGAAAAGAAAGATTCTGGTGAGGGAGAAAGGAAAACATTGGAAGAAAGCGAAAGAGAACGGCTGATAGAAAGAGTGGCGACGGTGCGAAGAAGGAAGGAAATTTGAGGTTGCAACGACGGTGCTGCGCCATCATCACTGCCCCCCCCCCCCGTTGATGTCTTTCGAAGACCTAGCAGAATCATCCCAATCCTTTCACAGTCATTCCCCGGCTCGTTTTGTAGTTAAAGGTAGCACCTTTACCCTTTAGACTCAGAAACTGTTTCTTTTAGTCGTGGGTTGATACCTATTTCTTGCAACATGCCGGTCGGTGGTCCTTCGTAGCTTTTCTTTTCATTTCTGTAGGTTGGTTTAAGTTTGGTTTTGGGATTAAAATTCACAGTGGGGCTGGTATGTTTGCTTGGCTTGTTGTGATGTTTGCTAAGGTTGAAACGTAGCAAAGCTTTGCAGTTCTCACCTCCTGTTATTGTCGATTGGGTTTGCCTAGTGTTGAGTCGTATGGTTGCATGATTTTTTTTTTAGCTTGAAGATTGTTTGTACAATATATGAATCTGATGAAGTAAACATGGAAGAGTTGCAAAGTTTCCAGATATTGCAAACCATTTTTTCAAGTTGGTCATTTTGTTTCTGAAGAGGCGATTTTTGGTTGGTAGCTGAACCGACCTGAATCAGTCCTCTCTGAGATGAGGTGAGGTGAACTCCTGGATCCGAAGTCAACCTCCTTGTCCGAAGTGAATGGCGGGGCTTCTCCCCTGGGATCACTCCGACGATCAAGTTAGTATGAGAATGAGAAATATGCTAGAGTATGAGCAAACGAACAGTGTATGCTTACTTGTTGGGAGTGTGCGGGGTATTTATAGAACGAGAGTGGAGGGCATGACGGAGGTCTTATGCCGGCGGGACCCATGTCCTGCCATTACGGCTCTGCTCCCTGTCAGATGGCCTGACTCTGACACTGTAGCCGCCCGGACAGGGTGACGGGGAGTCCTTTGCAGTAGCCATTAAGTGCAACAGTGCTTTTCAAATAAAGCACACTGATCCCGGGTGATGTCAGGTGTCCTGACATCATTAGCGTGCAGCTGAGGTGAAGGTGCCGAGGTCACCTACCCGGTAGACTAGGGATTTAGCCGAGCTTAGGGGATATCCCCGAGTCGCGGATGAGCTCTGATGAAGGACGAGGTGAGTTCACCTCGGTCATGAAGGATGGCCGAGGTGAGCATCCTCAATAAGCCCCCCAAGCCTCGGGAGCTCCGGGCTAGGGAGGTTCCGAGGCTTCCTTGTGCCGAAGTTGTAGAGAGTCGGAGTCCCGAAACTGCCCCGGAAGATGCGGGGACGCGACACGTGGACGTGTCAGTTGACAGGACGTGGTCACTGGTAACCGTCGCGTCGTGAAGTAGTGGGACGTTTCGTGCAGGGTGTCAGCCGAAAGGACGGGGCATTAATGAGGAGAGAGGGAGGCACGACGTTCTGAGTTCGAACGTGGCCGTCCTTTCGCATTCTTGCCGCCTCTTCATATTCCGCCCAAACCCTTATAAATAGGGGGGGCCCCCTCACCGCACTTCTCACACCTTTCATTTTCATCTGAGATTTGCAAGTTCACGAGCGTAGCCGAGGTCAGTTCTTTCAGCCGAGGTCGGTCTAGTAGCCGAGATCAAAGCCGAGGTCATCAACTTCGTCCAACTCCGTAGGCAATAGTAAGTATTCTTCTTCTTTCTTACCTCATCTTTCACCCATGGCCAAAACAGCTAAGACCCACAAAGAAACCGTGACACCGAGTTACCGAACCGAGGTGAGGCCGGATCCTGTAGAAGTGACGACGTCCAGCTCTGATGGGTCGACGCCGAGCTCTGGGGAAGGATCCACCGAGGAGACCCGCGAGGAGGTTGACGTCGAGTTGGAGTCATCCGAGATGAGCGAGAGTGGCTCCGAAGTGGCCTATGATGAGGAGCTCGGCGTCGAGATACCACACGACGAGGACGCACTGGAGCCTGTCGCTCCCGAAGATACATCCAACATCGACTTCGGCAAGATGCCGAAGTTTAGGAGTCGCATCGGAAGAGATAGGGCCGTGAAGGTGATAAACAAGTACCCTTTCCGGTCGGGGTACGAGATCACACCGCCCGGGGTGGATGACTCAGCCGAGAAGCCCCCCATTGGCATGGTGGCCATCTATGTCCAACAATTGGAGGCCGGGCTGAGGATGCCTACGTCGAGGTTCTTCAGGGATCTGCTCCGTCACTTCGGCGTGAGGATTACCCAACTCGCCCCGAATGCGATCCGCATCATTATTGGGTTCGAGATGCTGTGCCGACATCAGGAGGTGACTCCGTCTGTCGACCTCTTCCGCCGATGCTATACCCTCAAGGCGCACGGGACAGACAAGGGATGGTTCTATGTTGGCAATCGGAACAATGCCATTCCGAAGTTGGTGGTCGGCGCTCCCAGCTCAATCAAGAATTGGAAGCGCGACTACTTCTTTGTGTCCGAAATGGACTTCCCCAGGGGCTTTTGGTGGAGGCCAATCAAAGCGAAGGCCGATCCCTCTGCTGGGGATGCCAAGGAGGAGGACTTCCAGAAGCTGATGGGGTCGGGACTTCGGATATACAGTCTGGACTACCCCGAAGCCGTGCTGGTTGACGGGGGAATTAGCCGAGCTTTGATCCCTCTTGACAAGACTCCCTTCACCTCCACTAAACTTAAGATACCTTGTAATTTTCTTTCATAGCTTTGATTTCACTTCGGCTAAGGCACATGATAATATTTGCTCTTTGTGCAGTGACTAAACTGTCCGACCTCGTCGTCTCTGGCTCGTCCGAAGTGGCCAAGAGGCAGAAGAGGAAGAGCACTGACGAGACATCGGCACCTCCGCCAAAGAAGAAGAAGTCACAAGGACCAGCCGCTAAGACTTCGGCGTCTAAAGGCACTCCCACCAAGGTTGGCCAGAGCAGCTCGGCCACGGCGACTACTGGGTCCACCTCGTCTGTGCCAGAGGGAGTTCCCCTTGGAGTTGTTACAACAGTCACATCTCCTTCTGGCCGAGGCAAGCAGCTGAAGCCTCCAGTTAATCCGGTGTCGGGGACCTCGCTATGGAATCGTTTCCATAGCCCCCCAGTGTTTCCCGGAGGCGATAAGACGCACCCCGGCGGGCATTGGTGTCCGGACTGGAAAATTTCGGTCAACGACAGGTGCCAGCATCCTCGGGTTGCCCAAGAACTAGTGATGCACTCCCCCTTGCCGAGGGACTTGGAGTTCATGAAGAAGCTGAGCCCGGCCGAGATGGTTCAAAGTCTCATGGTGTCCACAGCTTCCACCTCGGCCTTTGTGGCCGAGATGGCACACCGCTACTGTGCTCTGGTCGAGGAACAGGACACCGGCAAGTTGCAGAATCAAATCTCCAAGTTGGAGAAAAAACTGTTGGTGTCCGAGTCTGAGAAGGCCGAGCTTGAAAGGCGGCTTAAGGAGGCCGAGGTGAAGGATGAGGAGGCCGCGGCTACTATCAACAGTCTCCGATCGGCCCTCGAAGAGGAGCAGAAGAGGGGGGACGAGGTGAAGGCGTCCCACGAGCAAGCTCTCGAGGGTACCGGAGCCTCGGCCGTAGACGCTTTTCGGAAGTCCGAGGCCTTCATCAAGGACCTCGGCCAACTACTTACGCCTAACTTCATGTTTGGCTTCACATCGGCCGTTGACGAGGCCGCAGCTCACCTCTCCTCCGAGGCCTTGGAGTCCTTAAAAAACCATACCAGCTACAATGAGGACTCCAAGGAGTTATGCGATCGGATGGCCGAAGGCATTCAGGCAGGAAGGAATTTGGCCGAAGTCCAGGTCGAGTTCAACAAGTGGCTGTCCGAACTCGACGAAGTGTTCGAGGACGTGGAAGTGGAAGAAGCTGGAGGAGAGGACGCTGAGGGAGACGAAGCCGGAGGGGACGTCGGCAAAGAGCATGGAGATGAAGTTCACCCCGGCGGAAAAGAGGCCGAAGAGAAGGATGCCCAGGAGGGAGCCAAGACCGGGGATGGAGCCGAGACGGGGGTCTAGGCTCGCGGTTTTAAGGGGGTGGCCGAGGTGGAGAGTGCTTAGTAGCATTCGGATCTCGGCCTTGTACTTTTGTAACGCTCTTTCTTATTGAATGAAAGCATATTTCTTCTCGTCTCAGTGCTTTAATTTCTTGCTTTGACTTCATCCCTTGCTTGTCCCCCTTATTTTTTAATAGCGTAACAACGATATTGAAGAATAACATGATAGCTGAAGTCATTACTTGATTAAAAATTCAGGCGTAATACAATCTGAGGTTCTCGGCGTGCCAAGACCTCGGCACTAATGAGCCATCTCGGTAACTCAGTTTACAATACCCCTTAGCGTCAGATTCCACAACTCGGTAAGGGCCTTCCCATTTCGGGCATAATTTCCCTTGCGGTTCAGCTCGGCTGACTGAGTTTTTTCTAAGAACCAAGTCTCCAGGTTGGAATCTACGATGTCTCACGCGGGCATTGTAGTAGTGTGCCAGTGTGTTCTTGTAAGAAGCTATCCGGGCTGAGGCGAGATTCCTTCGTTCTTCGACGAGGTCGAGGTCCAGCTGCCTCTCTTCGTCGTTCACCTCGGCGGCATAGGCTGCCAGCCGAGGGCTGGGGGTAAGGATCTCAGCCGGGATGACCGCCTCGGCGCCGTAGGTCAGGGAGAATGGGGTCTCTCGCGTCGCTGACCTCGGC
The DNA here is from genome assembly GCF_003713205.1 of Coffea eugenioides. Lineage (NCBI taxonomy): Eukaryota > Viridiplantae > Streptophyta > Magnoliopsida > Gentianales > Rubiaceae > Coffea > Coffea eugenioides. Next base: position 29,274 of record NW_020864720.1, read on the forward strand.
GTGGTCCGATACGACCACAGGACACTGGGGAGTTCCTCCACCCAAGATGACCCAGCTCGGTGTAGTCGGGTCCTGAGACCATGTAGAAGAGTCCGGTTGAAGTTTTCTGCTTGACCATTGGCCTGGGGGTGGCCTACCGAAGTGAAGTGTTGTTTGATGCCGAGGTTCTCGCACCAAGTCTTGAACGGGTTCTCGGCAAACTGTCTCCCATTGTCCGAGATGATGACCCGAGGTATGCCGAAGCGGCAGATAATGCACTTCCAAAAGAATTTTTGAATGGCCAGCCCTGAGATGGTCCGAAGTGGCTCGGCCTCGACCCACTTGGTGAAGTAATCCACAGCGGTTACTAAGAATGTATAACCCCCGACGGCTTTGGGGAAGGGACCTATGATGTCTGTCCCCCATTGCTCAAACGGCCAGGGTGAAGTGATGGGGACCATGAAGTTTGAAGGCTGGTGGTGCTCGGGTGCGTGGACTTGGCAGGAAGGGCAGCCGAGAACGAGGTCCTGGGAGTCTTGCCGAAGTGATGGCCAGAAATATCCCAGGAGCATAGCTTTCTTAGCTAGCATCCTGTGGCCGATGTGAGCCCCACATAGGCCCTCGTGGATCTCGTGGGGGACCTCGCGTCCTGCCTCGGGGGTGACACACCTCAACCATGGGCCGAGGTAGGAGCGCTTATATAGTTCTCCATCGCGGAGTGCATACCGAGCGGCTTTGCGTTGTATCTTCCTTGCTTCAGCTCGGTCTTCGGGAAGGACTCCTTGACCCAAGAAAAGGATGAACGGGGTCATCCAAGTTTCTTCAGAGTGCACGGGGCAGGCCACCTCTTCCACGTACCCTGGTTCACTCAGGACCTCCACCAAGACGGTTTTGCTGAGGTCAGAGAATGAAGTGGAAGCCAGCCGGGATAAGGCGTCGGCTCGCTTATTCTGGGACCGAGGGATCCTTTGGATTTCGAATGACTTGAAGTACGCGGTGAGTTGGTGAACTTTGGAGAGGTACCGTTGCATGGTCTCATCCTTGGCCTCGTACTCACCAATAACTTGGCGTACCACGAGCTGGGAGTCACTGCGGACGTGGATTTGCTGGGCGCCGAGCTTGCGGGCTAGCTGG
>NW_020864721.1:0-29261 GCF_003713205.1 Coffea eugenioides
AATTGTTTTAAATTGCTCCTCGTGGGATCGACCCGATACACATCTCGTACTACAATTGCGACCTGTATACTTGCAGTCCAACGGGTGTAAATTCGGAATTAAACTTGCATTGATATAAAAAAATCCCGTCATAATACTTTAAAATCAATAAACAAACTAATAAATATTAATTTATTTCTACAATAACAAATTTATATAGATATAACTTACTTTCAATTTCTTTTTGACCCCGTGTAAATTTCTACACCAATCGCCTGCACACATTAACGTCTGAACTGTCTCCGGAGCAAGTGAAGCACGGTATGAATCAATCACCCTAGTTCCAGCACTAAAGGTGGACTCAGATGCGACGGTAGTGATAGGAATGGCCAATACATCAGCTGCTAGTTGAGAGAGTACCGGGTATGCTGATCGGTTGATTTTCCACCAATCAAGACATTTGAAATCCTTTGGATTTTGCCCAATAGGTTGGCGAGGCTTGTCTAGGTAATCCACCAACTCGCTCTTATGGGGTTCATCAGATTCGAGTTCACCACAATACTCATCCAAATCATTCCAATAGTCAGCACTTGCTCGAGGTGGACACACTATTTCAGATGCAAGATTTAATGAACAACCTTCCCCTGCATTTCCACTTGTACCCATAGCAACGTACTCCTCATAAAGCTCAAAGATGGCTTTTCGAACATATGTGATATTCTCTTGAGCTTCATATGTGGAATACATCTTAGGGAAGGCAAACTCTATTGCTCGCATTTTCTGTCTAGGATCCAAGATAGCTGCAATGGACATCAATAAATTGCACTCTTTCCAGTATTTGTCAAACTTGAGCTTCATTCTTGTAATCATACCCCGGACAAAATCATCTTCATCATCTACTCGTGCATCCAAGAGTTTCTTCACCTTTAGAATCTTAGGGAGGAATAGATTGCTAGTTGGATACTCACTCCCCGAAATTATGTGCGTGGCTGTGTAGAACTTCTCTAAAATGGTGCAAACTTTCACAACTTTCTCCCAATCCTCTGAAGATGGACAATACTCATAAAGGGGCTCTCGAACTTGAAAATGAGGAAAAACCTCTTTATATTTTATAGCACAATTCAACATTTCATATGTTGAATTCCATCTCGTCCTACAATCATGGAGCAATTTTTTTCCAGGAATTTGCAGGTGTTGAGCAATTTCTGCAAATAGCAATGCCCTACCATCAGATTTGTTCACAAAATCTACACTATCTCGAATATTTTCACAAATGTCTACTATCTCTTTCAAGCCATCTTGAACCATAAGGTTCAAGACATGGGCGCAACAACGAACATGAAACAGCTTTCCTCCACCCAATAGCTTCTTGCATCTCCCAAAGTCATCTTTCAACAATCTCACGGCCACATCATTGTTTGAGGCATTGTCCACGGAAATAGTGTGAATTTTTTCCTCATTTCCCCATTCCTTTGCACACTTAAAAACTGCATCCGAAATCTCAACTCCTCGACGTGGTGGTCGAATATGAACAAAATTTAACACCCTTTTCTGAAGCTTCCAATTTCCATCAATCCAATGTCCGGTCACCACCATGTATTCAATTTTCTGATTCTTTGATTTCCACATATCAGCGGTCAAGCTGACTTTCTGTACCTGCCTCAGCAAGTTCTTCAACTTCTTTTTCTCTATCTCGTACACCTGTGTACAATCCTTTTTAGTTGTCATACGTGAGATCTTCTGCCACTCCGGCCAGCCACGTTTCATCATTAGGTTGAAACCCTCTTCCTCCAAAATTGTGAAAGGATGCTCGTGCATCAAGATCCAATGTGCAGCAGCCTCTCTCATTGCTTCCATATCAAATTTGCCCGTGTGCAATGGTGGTACAGTTGAAAAACGCTCATCCGCCGGCTGAAAGTTAATCTTTGTTTGCTGCTCAGCCATCCTAAGCTTGGCTTTTCTAACGGAACAGTTTTCTCGATGCCTCCACATGCTGCTGGTTTGTTTAGTTTTTCCCCGATTTAGTTTCTTGCTACAATGTTTACAAATGGCATAATATATGCCATTTTCTTCCAAATCGTCGAAATCTTCCCATGCCTCAGATGTTTTATTCCTTTTAGGTACTCGGAATTTACCATCATCTTCAGCCGCGTCTCCTTGGTGCCTATTGGTGTCTTCGGTTCCCCATTCTTGTGTTTCACCACCCTCCTGTGTGGGATCACAGCCATCACGGCTTACAAATATTGGGCTATCAATCATGACTGGTGTGGATGAATCAGCCCCAGACACACGTGCTATTGAAGTAACCTCGGGTGGACTAATAGACATGCCTTTAATAGAAAAACAAACATTTGCATTGAAATGAGTTCCAGTACAAACATTTGCAGCATGATACAGAGCTTAAAATAGGCCAATCATACTAAAGATTGCTCATATTTCTGCTGCACAGATAACTTTCAGCAACTGGAAGAATAACAGTCATGTGGTTTAAGTTGATAGGCATCAAAACATATTTGCATTGAACTCTTAGTGTTTCATATTCCTATCATAAGCACAAGGGTTAGATCTTATGAGCACTTACCAACCAAAAAAAAAAATCAAACACGGTCACCATCACCAAACAATATATTCCAAGCACAATTTCTCAGATTGAACTCCAACCATCAGGATATTTCAGATTAAAAGTTGCAGAAGAATTAAGAAATCAAACCATAACAAGCAACAAAATTAATCAAGCAACTGCAAGCCAACTCCTGCAAGAGTACACACACTAAAATGGCAACGAACCATCTAAACAGCATGAACTACTAGCTGCCAGGTTAAGAGAACTACCAAAAAGGAACTACCAACAGTAATGAAGATTGTCTTTAATTTTTCTAATTCCTGGAATAATTTGTTGCGTTAAATAAAACTGCATAAGATAGCATCAAAATTATTCTCTAGATGACCAACTTAAGAACATAACTGAATATTCTCATTAATCTTATTAATATACTAGCTAGGTAACACTTAATAATCCAACTGAAATCAGTGCATTTTCACATCAAAGAAAAATCCACAAACATGTTTAGAGCCAATGTCAAGAAACTTACCAATTCTTGGAGCTGTAGCGCCAACTGCCGAATCACTTGTTGAAGGAATCGAGCTGCCTTCCATTTCCTCAAAGGTCCAATGCAGCAATGGAGAGCGAATGAGATACGCAAATGGAATATATTGAATCGCAGGCTGCAGCCCCCAATTTTTTTGGTTAGGGTTTGGAGATTAAAAATTAATATTAGACTTATCAAATTTAACCTCATAATGCACATATTTACTACACAAATGCACAATAAGTACCTCAATTTGTCAAATGCAGCTGTTGAATTTGGTGGGTTTTGATTTGATTTGAAATTGTTCGGCTGCTGAGCTGCTCACGCTGCTACTGCTACCTACTCCATTTTGAGCTCCAGGAGAAGGAAGAAGGAAGAGTAGCTTGAACTGCGGAAGTGTTTAAAGCTTCAGATGTCTCTACTGTGATAGTTGAGAAGATGAGCCAAAGACTTGAGAGATTGGGATTTGAGAGCGAAGGACTGAAGGCTGAAGAATGAACTGAAGAGTGAAGCACCGAAGACGAATGAAGGACGGATTCATTATTTCATCGTTTTTAGTTTTCAACCAAAATTACATATTCACCCTTCATTATTATTACAATATAGCTGACTAAGCCCGTAAATATTCTAACTAACAAACCTAAAAGGGTAAATTGATATATAAAATATACATATATGTCACCGAGCTCGAGCTACTCGACGAGCTAAAATTTCTTGTTCCTAATTACTCGAATCGACTCGATTTACTGTAGCAATTAGCTCGAGATCGACTCGAGATCGATTTTTCTCGAGCTCGAGTCGAGTACTTAGTCAAGCTACTCGCGAGCTCGATTCAAGCTACTCGAATTCTCTGCACCCCTAGTTCTAATCACCAGGATCATATTCCGAAAACGAACGGAGTTGGAATTGGTTTAGGGCCAAATATAATTAAATGGGACAAATTATCCATTTGGCCCTTGAACTTTTAGTTTAGGTAAAATTAAGCCATCTAACTATTTGTAGTCAACTTTTAGCCCTCGAACTTGTAAAATTGGAACCCGTGGCCCTTTTGGCTAGTTATCCGGTTTTGCAACCGGAAAGCCAAATCACACGAATGGCAGTATGCTTTAAAGAAGGGCATTTTTGTCCGTATATTCCAAGCAAAAAGTGAACAACTCCATCTTTTTCCCTTTCCCTAACCCAACCAAACAAGTCGAACCACACCCCTTTTCCTTACCCCTCTTCATCTTCCCTTGAGGATCTTTGAGGAGGGAGAAGAGCAATAGACAATTAGCACTGTCGGGTTCAACAATAGCTGGGTATCATCGACATTGAAGCAACAATGGAGTGGCAATCAGGCCGCAAAATGAATACTTTGATCCGGTTCTCGCTTATGGTATGTAACTTTGTTGGAACCTTTAAATGTGAAATAACTAGCATATTCAGTGGTTGGATGGGTAGCAATATTTTGGTGGTGGGGTTACCGAAAGTGACGTGGTAGTGGTCCTAGATGTGGGGGTACGGTGGTGGAGACCTAACTTTGTTGTTTGGTTGTTCAAAAAGTGTAGGGGTTTACGAATAATTTTTAAACATTTGGAACTTGTTTATTGTTTAACTTGGATTTGGAAATTAGATTAGGGTTACTTTTTTAAAAAGCATGTGAAGCAGAAATTGAAAATTAATTAATTCTTGTTTAATTTTTGAATAGCGTATTTGGTTTTGACTTTTCATGTCAAAATGCTCTAATTATAACAACTTTTTGGTATTTTGGGGGTGCTTTTTCAGGTGAAGTACTAAAGGGAACCCGATAACCCTACCAAGTGTAATTGCTCTTTTCCTCCCTCTTTTTTTTTTTTTTTTTTTTTTTTGGTTTTAAACTAGATTTTGATTTTGTTTTTTTCATTCTTGGATTTGTTTCAAAAATTTTATCATCGAAGTTTTAGGCTTGTGCGCTAATTTTGTTAAAATTTTTTAAAATGCAGCCTGCAAAGCTAGGGGATCTGATCTCCGTGTTCATTTCAAGGTATCGATGGCTTTGATCTACTTTTTTGATGGCCATTTAGTTCTTTTCCTGCTCTATATGTATGTTTTTTTCGCTATTTAAAGTTTTTAATTGGACATGCCGTTTAATGTGAACACGTCTCTCGTAAACTTTAGGAGAAAAAACTTGGCATTGTTATTGGGTGAACCTCTTGGGCTTCATGATCCACGGTTCAGTAAACGATGATACATTTTGATTATATAGTCGTCTTCCTTTAATTATTAGAACAAACCAAGGATAACTTGGTGTTTTCTAATGGGATTTTGTGGGCTTCAGGCTAGCTTGTCTGTCATGGATGTTTTAGTATTAATTTCTTAAATTGATAAACTGTTGCAACCTTATTTACAGCCCTCAATTTTGAAGTAAAGAACAGCTGGCAGAATGGGAGCTTTCTGTCCCTTGGTATGAGGGGAAGATAATTGTTTAGTAAACGACAAGTCTTCATACCTTTCAACCTAACATAACTTTCATGATTCACTTCGATGTGGGTTGGGGTTTTTAGTGTCCGCATCTCATGGTTATAGAAAGCAGGGATTGTGTGTATCGACGTTGTGCTAATTTGTCATTGCACTTTGCTCGAAAGAGTTCTCTGCAATATTCTTTTTTTTTTGGGAAGATGGGCAGTTGTATTTCATTATCTTGTTGAAAACCTTCAACAATCATCTTCCCGGCATTTTTATATATCCATCTTGCTAACCAGTCTGACATATGAGCTTTTCCAAACCAGATATTTTAGAAAAAGTTCAAAGCCCAATGTTGATATGCGTCCGTGGACAAAACTTTTGCTATTCTAAACCAACAATGATAAAATGTCAGAACAAGTATGCCAGATTGTAAGGTTGTTTGAATTACTTTTTTTTTTTAATTGTAACGATAATATTTATATAACCTATTCTAGCTTAGTCTAAGATTATTTCAATTGTAAGGTTATTTCAGAAGTGCTTTTACGTTTCCAGTTGCCTCGTATACACGATCGATAAGAGTAACTATTTAATATAGTCTTGTATACACAGCCTATGAGAGTAGAATAATGATATATATATATATTTATTTATTTATTTATTTATTTATTTATATATCACCAATATACTCATTAGCAATTTATCATCACCTACGTGGAGTGATGACGTGTGACAAGGTTTCCTTTTCCATCTTAAAGGAGCAATGGCATGGCAGTAATTATTTGTAATATATATCAAATTAATAAAAAAGTCTGTTAAAATATATTTTAGATGTTATATTTTTTGAAAATATAACATTAATTAGGAAAAGTAAATAAATACAAGGGAGGGTAGGTAAGATTAAATCGGAAAAGTATATAAATGCAAGGTAGGATAATAATTATTAGTATATGTATATACATGCTAGGTTAGATATATGTATCCTTCTTAACTGATCATTGTTGTTAATTAATTAAAGATAGTATATTCTAGAGCTAATCCACTGTTGCTTTCTGCCAACGACCAAATGGAACCAAGTACGCGAATATGTACAATTAACTAAGGATTAAATGAACTAATGACCAAAGAGCTTGCAAAATTTGTAACTAAAAATGCTAATGGAGTCTACTTGAATTCATGGAAGAAGAAGGTGGGGGTGGTAGAGAGGATTGAATTAATAAACGTAAAGTCAAAAGCATAATTGGAGTAGAAATATTCCTTTCAAAACGCTTTCCATATTTGTATTAAGAAACTCCATAAAAATTGAAAATTATTCAAATACAAAATTTCCTAAAATAAAAAGTACACACACATTCAATTTTATAAATAAATTATGGAATAATTTCAGAAATCTCCCCTAAGGTTTCTAACAATTTTACTGAGTTCTCTTGAAGTTTAAAAAATTACACATACGAAAAAAATTTAAAGGTGATGTCAAAACACTCCTTTGGTCTAATAAGATCTGTAAACCTGTTAGTCTCTAACACAAGCATCTTTAGGTTTTCCCTCCCCTGTAGTTTAGAATAGAATAGGTTATACAACAGTTATCATCTCGAAAAAAAAAAATCATCTTCAAGAAGTGTTATGACTTTTCAAAATCCATCATTTTCTTTTCTTTTCTTTTTTTTCCCTTCTTCCCAAAAAAAAAAAATAGAAGTGATCAAGTTTTGATAATCTATTTTGAAGGGTAGCAAATATGCTTTGCAATATTTTACTATAAGATAAGCAAAGACCCAAAATTACTGTAGCAACTTCCCTCGCTGACACGTGATACTATGGGTGAATTTTGAATAGTTTGTTTGGATAGAGTATTATTTAAAATAATTATTATAATATTTTTTGCGTTGTGATGTATATGAGATAAAAACTTTATCAAACCTAATCAAATTTACAATACTAGGGACCCGCTAAATAAGAGAATATCTCGTGGTGTCGTCTTATTCACCAATTAACGACAATTTCTTTCTGCGATTGTCGTGTTACCATTGCTGCGACTACATATTTTTCCACGCCAATACGCCCCAGAAGAGTGAAGTGACACCCAACCGGAGACATTTTTTGTTTTGTAGATGCAATGAATGTCTCGGTTCCTTCAAGAAGTAAACTGTACATGTAGGGATGGCACCCGCCCTGCGGGGGGCTAATGGGGAGGGGGTTGGGGCGGGGACGGGAACGGGGGGAATTTTTTTCCCCTCACTTAGAAACGGAGCGGGAGTCGGGGAAGTGTACCCCCGCCCCGCCACCCGCTTTAAAAAAATAAATATATAAAATATATGTGTGTATATAATTATATATATAATTTAATTTAATTAGTTACAAACTTATGATAATGATATTATTAGTTATATGTATTATATGATGTCTATTAGTATAGATAATATAATTGATATTATTAATTTTACTAATAATTATATATGTGTACTAATACAAATTATTAATTGGTTATACTAAATTTACTAATATATTTATACTAAATCTCTAATTACACTTAATACAATAACATTTTTTCTTAAAAAAAGCACAAGCACAATAATGAATTAGTGATTGTATTTGTGCCAAAAGTGAAAACTTGACTACTTTAGTTATATTTATTTCATCATGTTGGATTGTATTCAAATAATTTTTGTTTGATTGTTTTTATAAATTTCAATTGCAAAATTACAATGAATAATAATTTGATGATGTGTTGATATTTTAGTATTTGATTATTTGCTAAAATTTAATCATAATAAAATTATATAACAAATTTTTATTAATCCTGGGGGGGAAGCGGGAACGGGCGGAGTTTGTAGGCAACGGGGCGGGGGATGGGGCAAGGGTCCCCCGCTCCAACCCCACCCTCGCGGGAGAAGCGGGACGGGGGGAGTTTGTAGGCAACGGGGCGGGGGATGGGGGAGGGGTCCCCCGCCCCAACCCCGCTCCGTTGTCATCCCTATGTACATGTTTTACTCATTGACAGGAAGAGGACATTTTACGCAAGTTCAGCAGTTGGATGTTGAAATGTGTACGCAGCAAGCCCTTTTATTTTGCACAACCAAGATAAGATAAGATGCTAGAAAAAGTGTCCTAATAGGTGACGTCCTTTCTTTCCTTCATATCATTCATTGTCAAATTAATGGTAGGGGTATAATTTTATATGAATAATCGGTGCATTTTAATGACTGTGTTTTTGGTTTTAGGAGGATTTGATGCAAATGGGCTTGGAATTGCACGTGAAACTTGAGCTTGATGATGAAAGCTGCTTAACTTGCCTGAACGTGTGGAAGATTGAACTTGAAGAAGAATGGACGCAAGTTGTGCTGGCTGGACTTGGTCGAAAATCGCGCGAACCCGCTTTCTTTGGACATTTGGACTAGGTGCTGGACTTTAGGATATTATACATAGGACTACTCGGAACATTTTCTAGGAGGAAATAGTTGTCTAAACATGAGTTCTGGGATTTTTCTTTAAGATTCAAGATAAAGGCGCGGGATCTAGAGTTTCATCAACTAAAAAGTTCTACATGCTCTTTTATTTTACAAAGTTTATCAATGGGAAAAAGTGATTTGATGGGCATACTTGATAGATAATCTTGACCTAATGAAGTTGAAGAGGCCACTCACTGTTGCTGTGAAGTTGGGGAATCATTCAAAAAGTTTCTTACATTTTGCCAAACGAATTTTTCAGCCTTCGCTTTTAGAATGTTAATTTTACGTCTCATACAAATTCAAATCAGTAAAATTTGATTCCAGTCTAAGTTTCTCACTACTTTTCATCTGAATCTGTCACATAACTTAGATGTAATTATTTTTTAGGAGCAAAAAAATTAGATACCATTTGTAGTTAAATAAATGACTTAATATATATTTATTTTTCTCTCTAAAAAAGTGGAGTTTAATTTGAATTATATTCATTTTTCTCCTCAAAAAATTAAGATCAAACCTGATTCATATTTATTTTTGCCCCTAAACAAATGGGCTAATTTCTTGAAATATTGTTTAAAAAAAAGTCGGCAAAATCTAGTCAGTGTTGGATTTGTTCTTAAATACCGATATTGTCATACCCCATGTACTGCATGTGGCTAGAACTGCAAACGAATCGAGCCGCTCGCGAGCGGTTCGAGTCAAAACTCGACTTGAGTTCGATCAATATCGAACTCGAATCGAACTCGAGTTGGCCAAATCGAATTTGAGCTCAAAATGTTAAGCTCGTTAGCTCACAAGCTCGAGTATATATATATATATATATATTTTTTATTTTTTATTTTTTATTTTAATAGTAAAATTACATATATATCCCTAATATTTTATTATTTATTAAGAAAATTAATCATTTGTTGTTTTTATTAGAATAATTTCCAGAAACTTGAGTTAACGAGCTACTTACGAGTCAAAAATTTAAACTATATTACGAGCTGACAATTCGAGCAGCTCGCGAGCCAGACTCGACTCGAGTTCGTGCCTGGCTTTTCCTTAGTCGAGTTGAGCTCGAACTCAATTTTCTTGGCTCGTCGAGCTCGAGCCTACCTGTTATTAAGTCGAGCTCGGCTCGATAAGTCCAAAACTCGATTCGACTTGACTCGTTTGCAACCCTACATGTAGCACCCAAATACCTTTTTTTCAATTTCTAAATTTTTTAAAAGTGTTACTTTATTTTTTAAAAAATTTTCAAAATAGGCTTCACATGTACTATATTGCCAAAAAATTAAAAAGATGGGGGCCGTGGTTATTTAATTAGGTGCAGTTTGGTGTGCATATATATTGTTAGGTGCTTTAGTTTCTGCCCTTTCCCTCTTGATGATGCAACATACGAAACTTCAAGACCCATTTTTTTCTTTTCTTTTTTTTTCCTTTTTCCCCAAAAAAAATGGTGATCAAGTTTTAAAATAGTAATCCTTTTTGTTTCATTTTTCTGGGAACTAATTAATTGTATGATCAATACGATCGTACTAGCTGCTGTTAAATTAATGTTTTAGCTTTATTTGCTGTTTGATTAGCAAATGGCAGTAATAGACAATAATATATTTTGAAGGGCAGCAAATTAAGGCATCAACAGGGTGAGGTACGTAGACTCCGAAGAAGATCAGTGGATTTGGTGATATGTTTTGCGATATATTAAAATAAATACAAAGGCGGCTGCCGCAACTATTCATGTACGTGCATAAACGTGGAATGAAAAAAAAATGTGGAAAACAATGAAATTATTGTGAATGGGTAAATTAAAAGCAAATCCGGCACGTAGTGGAGTACATGCAAACCCCTATTTTATTCTTTTTTGTTTTGACAGAAGGGTCCCTCTTGGAGGGGATCTTTTGCAATATAGGGACGTCACGTAGTATGTTGTCCCTATTTCGAAAATTAAAAAAACAAAGTAACATTTCAAAAACAAATTCAAAATTAAAAAAAAAGTGTTTCAGTGTCGAATGAAATACACGTGCCACACCATAGACAAAATCAGTGCCCCTAAATGAAGAATAGATCCACAACTCAATTCGTTTTGTCAACCTTTTTTTTTAACAATATTTGAAGAAATTACCCTAAACAAACGGGATTTGATCTTTTTTTTTTTTAATCCGGAACATGTCCGGACTCTCGAACCTTTAGGACCCGAGCCGTCACATCAAACCAGAAGAGTGTGTCATGGCCCCCATGCAGTGACCTCGGACGAGTCACAGGGGTTTAAGTCCAGAATAAGATTCGAACCCAAAATCTCAAGAGTCCTTACAAGCTCGCTTACTGCTAGACCACCCCTGTGAGGGCGGAGATTTGATCTTTTCATGCCTAAAAAATAGTAACATGTGAGATACGTGGTGATTTTAGGCTAAAAGCGGTTGAAAAATTAAGAGGCACCAAATTTTATAGATTTGAATTTGTAAGAGACGTAAAATTAATATTTTAAAAATGAAAAATGGAAACATTGATTTAACAAAATATGAGAACATTGTGAACGATTTTTTGAATTAAGTTCCAACACAATTGGTGGTTTCTAACCTAAAGAAACAAGAGATAATTTTAGGAATCTCCCTTGAGGCTTCTGAAAATATTATTCAGCACTATTAAACTTCTAAAAATATTACTTACCTCTCTTGTCGTTCAAAGTCTACATCACAAGTCACTAATTGATGTTTTTACCCTCAATACTATAGGTTCATTTTGGAAAAATACTTTCCAACCAAAAAAAAAATTGGTATGATTGTCTTCTTTTGCTTTTCTTCCTTTTTAATTTTGCCCTATCTTTAATGCAAGTGCCAAATATATTTCAGTCCCAAATCAGAATCTTATATATTTGAAAGTGCAATTTTTTTTACACCAGTTTACCTACCATTTTTGACTCAATCTGTTCAACTCATTAATTTCATTGCCTTCATATTATTATTATTTTACTAGCAAAATTAGAGCCTGTTTTAGGGTTTTTTTAATTTTCTCTGCTCTCAAAAAAAAAATATTTTTGGTTGTGACTCAAAAGTTTCTGGCTGTGGCCTTGCAATTAGAACAACAATTTTGTTCACTAGTATTGAAAGATTTGGCAAATTGTAAGACTTCCCTCTTAAATTTTAAGAGACCTTACTTGTTCTTTCTAATTCTTTACTTTATATTTTCAAAATCTGTGCATCAATGTTTCGATTTTTTTTCACCTCAACTCTGTTCATATGCATTTTCAGCAGCATAAGTAACTGTTACTATTTCGAAAATGATGTGCTTAATAGTTATTGTTGCTAAATTTAGTTGCATTACAATAACAACCACTATACAATTTTTCCTTGGCTTTTAAATCTTTTATTAATCCTCATATGGATTTTGGGTAATGAATGAACAAGAAAGACAACTAAAAGGGCAATTTTGAAGTAACAATATGTTCTGTTTACTTAAATGAATCTTTTATTCTTACTTTGCTCCTAGTTCCTGAACATGTTGCAAAAGAGTTGATTTAGGGGAGGTCAATGAGATTTTCAAAAGTCTATAAGTATAAAGTGGTATTCACAAAAACCTTAGGGAAGGTTTCTGAAATAATTCAAAGCCAATGCATGTGGCACGTACAGAGATTAACATTATCAAACTTGACCATGTCTATAAAACCCCCGCTGGAGTTTGGCATTTAAACCCCCACTTGCTATTCAGCCCTGATGGAAAGCACCTGGCTACTCCTAGCCTTGGCATGGCTTGTTGCATTGGTTTTTCTCTCAAAAGTATCCACTCGCAAACGCCTCAAGCTAAATCATCCACCAGGACCAAAACCATGGCCTATTATTGGCAACCTGAACCTCCTCGGTTCAAACCCACATCAATCCTTACACTTATTGTCCCAGAAATATGGAGAAATCATGCAACTAAATTTTGGTTCCAGCCCTGTTGTAGTAGCTTCATCCCCTGAAATGGCAAAAGAATTCTTGCAAACGCATGACAACATTTTCGCCTCTCGGCCTACAACTGCTGCTGCCAAATACACTGGCTACAACTGCTCCGGCATGTTATGGGCACCATATGGTCCACACTGGCGACAAATTCGTAAAATTTGTCTAACCCAAATATTTAGTCCAAAACGACTTGATCGCTACGAGAGCATACGCATTGAGGAAAGGCATGCTTTCATGTCTCGTTTGTATGCTCTCTCAGGAAAGCCAGTACTTTTGAGAGATCATCTAATCCGTTTTACACTCTCCGCTGCATGCCAAATGGTTTTGAGTAACAAGTACTTTGCCCAATCTGAAGGGGATGGATCTGTAGTTACCTTTGAAGAACTCCAAGAGATGATAGATACCTGGTTTTTGCTGGGTGGTGTGTTCAATATTGGGGATTGGATTCCGTGGCTCGACAGATTTGACCTTCAAGGTTGCGTAAAGCAAATGAAAGAACTTTACAAGAAATTTGATAGATTCCATAACCATGTGCTTGATGATCATCGGGCCAAGAGGAAAACGGAGAAAGATTTTATCCCTAAGGACATGGTGGACATTCTATTGCAATATGCTGAAGATCCTGATCTCCAGGTTAAACTCACCGGAGATCAGATGAAAGGGCTAATTCTGGTGCTATTTCTTATCATTGGTTAATCAAATTTCCAGATCTCTATACCTCTTTAACTTACTGAAACTTAAAGCTAGCACTTTAGTTTAGCTTACTATAATGTGCCATTAAATATAACTGTCTTTTTTCTTTTGATTAAGAGGTTTTCTGCTTTCAATATGTTGTCAAGCATGATACTTCATCAGCATTTGATCATGGCAAGACTAATTTTACCAAGATTTGATCATGTCCAGGACTTACTGGCTGGTGGTACCGATACCTCGGCGTCCACAGTAGAATGGGCAATGAATGAACTTCTCAAACATCCACATCTCATTGAAAAGGCAACCGAAGAGCTTGATAGAGTGATAGGGAGAGATAAGTGGGTGGAAGAGGCTGATTTCTCAAAGCTACCTTTTCTAGAGGCGATCATAAAGGAAACCTTTAGGTTACATCCAATAGCAACGCTGCTTCCACCCCACCATGCCATTGAGGATGGCACTGTAGCTGGTTATCACATTCCTAAAGGAACAGTGGTGTTTATAAACACACGGAGTATAGGGAGGAACTCAAAGTATTGGGATTCTCCTGAAGAGTTCATGCCAGAAAGGTATTTGGAGAAGGATATTGACATGAAGGGACAAAACTTTGCGTTATTGCCATTTGGCTCAGGTCGAAGGAGGTGCCCAGGCGATAACCTTGGACTCAAACTTGTTCGATCAACGTTGGCCAACTTGTTGCATGGATTCAACTGGAAATTGCCTCATGGCATGAAACCAGAAGAAATTTGCATGGAAGAACTCTACGGATTCATAACTCATCCAAGGACTCCAGTTGCTATGATCCCAGAACCACGTTTGCCGGTCAATCTCTACTAGAGATCGTATGATTTAAGGGAAAATTGAAATGTGTTCCTTGTTGGCAAAATAAACCAAACCTAAAAATTGTTAGTGTCAGATTTTTAGTGGTTGTGTGATTTAGAAATTAATATTTTATTTGGTAATTTCTTATACAAGTGGTTTCTTTCTCAATAAGTTTGCTAGGTTATAAATAAGACATTATTTAGTATATTTTTTTAAGAGAGTCCAGAAAGAGTCTGTAAGGTTTTATTATGGTATGAGTTTCTTGCACTATTTTGAAATATCAATAATAGTGTGAATTATTTATTTCTTTTGTCTCTCAAAAATATGTTAGTGATTGTTTCATCCTTTAATCTATAACCCTACGCGCATTAGTTATTATTAGAACTTTAAAATTTGGAATCTACAATTGGTATCACAAGCCCAACACGAGGTTAGTTTTGGATGTTTCCATTGTCAGAGAATTAAGGCATTTCTGTTGTAAGAGAATTCAGGCACAAATTTATTGAAAAGTATTTGGTTGACTAAGTTAGCCCACAAGGTTGGTCTTGAAGTGTATAGTTGGTGAGAAATTCAATCATAAGATTGGCTAAAAAATTATTATATTGTTACAGGTGCTATGACAGAGATTAGAGAAGAATC
The DNA here is from genome assembly GCF_003713205.1 of Coffea eugenioides. Classification (NCBI taxonomy): domain Eukaryota; kingdom Viridiplantae; phylum Streptophyta; class Magnoliopsida; order Gentianales; family Rubiaceae; genus Coffea; species Coffea eugenioides. The sequence goes on from NW_020864721.1 coordinate 15,013, forward strand.
TTATCAGAGTTGTTGATTGCTGTGGATTATTAGATTGAAGAATTTAATTAGTTAATCAACCAATGAGGCCACGAAACTTGAAAAAAGAGGAAAGAATTCGTTGATATACGTGAGTTATTAATGATGCGTGTTTTGAGATCTATGTAATAATGAAAGGTATAGCATACTAACTCCTAAATATAAAAGCCAAGAATCATATTATTGTTGATTTTTAAGAGTAAAAAAATATCTCGAACATTGCAATTTAGATAATTTTCTTGATGGATTGTTACAAATGAATTACCAAAACATGTTGTCAAGAGGAATGCTAGATTATTTTTTCAAGTTATGTGAAAAACAATGTTTGACTGTACTATAAAATATTTGTTCATCGTACTAAAATACTTATTTTGGAAGAATATTTATTACGTTTTGAAAACTGTTGAATTGAATGATGCTTTTAAATCAAAATTTGGTTATTGGACATGGTTAGTTGATTTTGAGAGTGATAGATTTGTAGATGACATGGGTGATTTAGAAGATTTTGAATGGGTTGATAGTTTAGATTTGCATACCATATTTGGAGAAATTGGGAGTGATGATTTTGTTGAAAAAAATGTGTTAATTTGACAAAGAAAGAAAAAAATTTTGATTTGATAAGACAAGAAGAAGATGAAATTGCTATTGAAAAATTTGTTGGTTTGGACTTTCTTCAAGATGATGGTAAGATGTTTGATTTGATAGATATGGATTTATTGGAGTTGAAAAATATTTTACTTCTAAAGAATTGATTGACATTGTGAACTTTTTTTGGTAATTGTGGTAGTGGAATTCTTGAATTGTTTGGTGATGATCATTTTGATAAAAATGCAAACTATGATTTTGTATTCTTAGGCACTTACGTTGGTAGTAAATATGGTGACTCTAGTGATGAATGGCTTTGTATGAATAAGTACTTTGATCCAAAGGAAATTATTTGCAAAATACAAAATGCATTCACTATCACGAGTAAAGATGAAATAAAAATCGGCAACAAGATAGAGTTGCATATCAATTATACTATGACATAGATTTGCATGGAGACTGTTGCTCTGGATAGAGTTGAACCTATCTCAATGAAGAGTTTGGTTTAAGAGAGACAATGTTGACAAAATAAGCCAAGCCTAAACTTTTCTACTTATTTATTTACTAATTTTATTGGTATCAGATTTTCAGTAGTTGTATGATTTAAAAATTTGTGTTTTATTTGGTAATTTCTTATGCTAGTGATTTCTTAATTAACAAGTTTCCTATATATATATAAAAAGGAGTTGTTGTGTGGCTGTTGGATAATTTTCATCTAACCATTTTGAGGGGTACATTAGGCATTTCAGTACCAGTGTACAAGTCATTAATGTTAGGGTATTAGCATTCTAGGTGTATTGGTATGTACATTTCCCAGCCTATCCTTAGTGGCTTGATGCTTCCACTTTGCCGATGCTTAGTTATAAATAGGACATTATTTAGAGTGTTTTCTCCAGAGAGTCCGGAACGAGTCTGTGAAGTTTTATTATGGTGTGACTTTCTTTCATTGTTTTGAGATATCAATAATAGTGTGAATTATTTATTTCTCTCCTCTCCTATAAATATTTGAGTGATTGTTTCAATCTATAACTTTATATGAATTAATTATTCTTAGAATTCTAACATTTGGGTTCTACATTCCTACCCTGTATCACTCAATGGTTGAACTCATTCTCTGCTCTCCAATTGTATCATGCCCTTTTAATCGCTTAGCCCATTGAAAGTGATAGTGATCGACAAATTCCTGCAAGTACATAGGGGTCAATCAGAGTAATAATTCACCTAAAATATTTTAGGGGTTGAATCCACATAGATGAGTCAATTTTCTACTTTAATTATCATAACAAAATAATGAAACTTAAATTCAAAGGATTTTTAATTACTAATTAAGAAATTGAATAAATTAATAATCAAATCAAATAAGATATAGCTGAGAAAATAATTGGCAAAAGACTAGGGTTCAGGTTTTAATCCATATTTTGAATTATTTATCTAGTTAATTTCTTAACATGCCAAGAATATATCATGCAAAAGTTTTATAGATTACCTTTTGATACATCCAAATTGCGTCCAATTAAATTTCATGTCTCTCTCAAAATTATAAATATTTAATTAAAAGAGGTTTCTGACAATTTCACTTGCATCCCTCTGATTTGAATAATTACACTAACCTCTCTTCATATAGCTAAATGACTACAATATTCTTCACTTATAAATAATTCATACCAACAAAAAAAAAAAAACCCTAGAACTACAACTAGTTTTTCATTCTAAAGCAACAGTTGCCACATAAAACAACTTTTATTCTCTTTGCGACCCTTTCTCCTACTTTTTTTCTCCTGCATCTCATAATTCACTATTTTTTCGCAACTGCCATCTACACAACCATTTAATACATCTCGAATCCTTATTATTATGGAAATAGATCCTCTTTCTTTTTTTTTTTGTAAGTATTATTGAATTAAAATTGCCAAATGATAGTTATCAGATTTGATTTGTTGTTAAACTAAATGAAGATGAAAAGGATGATGGTGATACAGAATACAGACAAGAAAATAGAACTAATGGCTAAAAAGGAAACATGAATTGAGGAAGATTGTGTTATTATGTCAATTGTGTAAAAAAGAATTTTGGGATAAAAATTGCAATCGAATTTGCCTAGAGACATGGGATGTTGTTTCTAGTGTTGCTTTTGGTTGCTTCATGTTGGTTTTCTTAGTGGGTTTGATTATTTTAGCATCAACCAAGTTGCAACATTTTGGATTGAGTTTGGATAGTGACATTGGTCAATTCAAGCACTGAATTTAGACCCCAAAAAAAATGAGGTTAAAGATTAGGTTGAATGCAAACTTTTATTGTCATAATTGATTTGTATGGGAAGTTTTGGGACAGCAATGGTAGGCTGTCAAAATTGTGAGAATATGGGGATTAAACTGAAGTGGTTTATTGAAGTTGTTATGGTGGTGGTTATGTTGCTTACAATAGTTGTAACGTGGAAGAAATTTATTAGTGTGTTTTTCCCCTTCTAAGTAATAAAGGGGTATTTTAGGATTTTTAAGAACAAATTTAGTATATTGAGTCTATATTGTTACTGAAATGCTAATCATAGGGGAGGTAGGTGTAATTTTTTAAATTAGAGGGGAGCTTCCTGCAATAATAAAAAATCTCAAGGGAGGTTTCTGAAATTATCCCGTAATTAGGTTAAGCATATTTATCTATCTAATACATGATTATATATCTCTTCTCAGTTCAATACAAATCCTAAAACATGTCTATGGTGGCTAATCACAAATATGTAATTAAGACAAGATAAATAAATCAAGATAAAAGTCAAGAATTTAACTAGAATAAATAATCAATTCTCTTCAAAAAATCCTAACCCTAGAAGTAAATTAGTTCATCATAATTGTAAGAATAAACAAGAATTCAATATTGAAAATACAAGACGTGGAATCAAGCGTAAGAAAAGTTTCTTACCGACTCCAAATCCCGTGTCTTGATTGTCAATCCCGATTCTTCAATTCCTAAAGAAAGCCATAGAACTAATGTTTTGACAAGTGTTTTATCTCCTAAAAATGTTCTAAGTACTCCCATTTATAGTTTTATATAATCTCTGTTGAATCTCGAAAGGAATAGGCTTCTTGAAATTGAAGAAAACGAGCCCCGCATAGTTTTTTTATGACATCCGGTGACAAGCCAATTTCAAGATCAAATTTCCACGCGTTTGGAATACATTTCCTCCTCGATCTCACTTTTTTGCAAGTTAGGATCCAATTAAAGCACAAAAAGGCATAACCAACCAATAATTTACATGTGTAACATTGCTAAAATCCACACCCTACTAGAGAGCTTGGGAGTTGGGACAGTAAATTTCACCTAAGAAAACTTTAAAGAGACAATATTCCTTTTGGGGATTTCTATTGTGAAACAAAATAAAAGTCGCAACCAAATTTTTGTCTTTCTTTAAATTGCTTTTGGTGAATTCTATATTATGAAACAAAACGAAAGTCACAATCAAAATTTTTTTTTGCTACAAAACGAAAGCCAAAATATCACAATTATAACATGTGGAAGAATTCACATGGAAATATTGAAGATTGAAGAGAGAGATAAAAAAAAAATAGCTCCCTTGTTGCTTGTTAGCAATGAAAATAGGTACATAACGGAATTAAATGTCCTACCTATACTAAAAGCTACCTATACTAAAAGCAGGAGCTTACAATTGAGGTTGGAATTGAGTTGACTTGATTGTCACTTTATTTGCATGTGCTCCTTTTGTCCAGTAAATAGGGATCTTAATCATATAAGTCATAAGATCAGTGTGCATCGCTAGACTTCATCGAAGATCAGGAATTTTGGATTCCTCGGTGTTAGTTTGCACTGATTGTACAGTTTTCTCAAGTCTTTACTTAAAACTGTAAAAATTTTATCATCTGTAAAATCACATATTGTTTCGATAAAAAAAAAAGAAAAAGATTGTCCCTTTATTCCAAAGCTGATTGGACCATTTTTGAGGTAGCAATTGTTGTAATTTTGAGCAACTTCAGTGGCAATTGATAACATCGACATACGTCATCTTGGTCTCTTTTTCCGCTTGCATTAAAACTCTGACAGAACCGACTGGTACGGCAGAAAGTAGCCATTGTTCCAATTACACATCCATTTTCATGCTTAATCCCTCTCACCCCTCTCAATTTTGCTTTCTACATAAATTTTTTTTCCGATCAACTTTTTTAAGTTTTTTTTTTGATGGAGTTTTGTTTCAGTACGTTTTTTTTGATGGAGTTTGAGCTCAAGTAATGTCTTCAAGCTCATCGAGCTCTAGTCATTGGACATGTTACAAAAGAATTTATTTTGGGGAGGTTAATGAGATTTTCAAAAGTTTAGAAGTTCCAAGCGGTATTCACAAACACCTTAGGGAAGGTTTTCGAAATTATCCGAAGAATCAATTCAAAGCCAATTAATGGATGTGGCACAGATTAACCTTATCAATCATGACCGTGTGCATAAAGCCCCCACTGGAGATCGGCATTCAAACACCCAGTGGAGTTCATTGCCATGCTAACTTATTTCAGCCCTGATGGAGACTTGGCTGCCCTTAGCCTTGGCATGGGTTGTTGCATTGGCTTTTCTCTCAAAAGTATCCACTCGCAAACGCCTAAAGCTAAATCATCCACCAGGACCAAAACCATGGCCTATTGTTGGCAACTTGAAACTCCTAGGTTCAATCCCACATCAATCCTTACACTTGCTGTCCCAGAAATATGGAGAAATCATGCAACTAAAATTTGGTTCCAGCCCTGTTGTAGTAGCTTCATCCCCTGAAATGGCAAAAGAATTCTTGCAAACACATGACAACATCTTCGCTTCTCGGCCTACAACTGCTGCTGGCAAATACACTAGCTATAACTGCTCCGATTTGACATGGGCACCTTATGGTCCATTCTGGCGACAAGCTCGTAAACTTTATCTTACCCAAATATTTAATCCAAAGCGACTTGACTCCTTCGAGAGCATACGCATTGAAGAAAGGCGTGCTTTCATTTCTAGCTTGTATGCTCTCTCAGGAAAGCCAGTAGTTATGAGAGATCATCTAACACGTCTTACCCTCTCCACTGCAAGCCAGATGGTCTTGAGTAACAAGTACTTTGCACAATCTGAAGGGGAGAGATCTCTACCTACCTTTGAAGAATTCCAAGAGATGATAGATACTTGGTGTTTGCTGAGTGGTGTGTTCAATATTGGGGATTGGATACCATGGCTCGACAGATTTGACCTCCAAGGTTATGTAAAGCAAATGAAAGAACTTCACAAGAAATTTGATAGATTCCATAACCATGTGCTTGATGATCACCAGGCCAGGAGGAAAACAGAGAAAGATTTTATCCCTAAGGACATGGTTGACATTCTATTGCAATACGCTGAAGATCCAGATCTCCAGGTTAAACTCACCAGAGATCAGATAAAAGGGCTAATTCAGGTGCTCTTTCTTCTCATTGTTTAATCAAATTCCTAGGTCTCTTTGCCTCTTTAAGTTACTGAATCTCAAAGCCAGCAGTCTTGCTTAGTATAATGTGCCATTAAAGATAACTGTCTCCTTTCTTCTAATTAAGAGTTTTTTATTTCCTTTCTAGATTAATAGTATTACAATATTTGATCATAGAGGCACTAACTTTTCCAATATGTCATGTTCAGGACTAACTTTACCAATGTGTTGCTGACCAGAACGTTCTATTAAAGATAACTGTCTTCACCCTCCAAAAAAAAAAGATAATTGTCTTCTTTCATCCTTCTGATTAAGAGGGCTTTGTTAAATTTTCCAAGATTCCAATAGGAGATTTTTTAATACAACTATGATATAGACGCATAACATTTATAAAACTAATCTCTGAAAAACAAACTATTAACTAGATTCATATTGATTCATTGCTATTTGAATCCTTTAAATCTTAGGATGGTCTTTCAAATCAACATGTATTGGTTTATCCTTAAAGAGGGTTCTTCAATTTCTCTCTGGTATCTGAGATATAAGAACTATTTTGCAATACCAAAGTATACGACATAAAAATGCATGTGATCCGGGGAGTATAACTATAATATAAATAACTTTTCTATTATCTTTTAGTATTTCTATTTTGATCCATCATTCAAATAGAAATTATTCATAAGTCTCTATACATAGCCAATATCTTATGAAATACATTAAAATCTAAATTATAATTAATTACTTAATTGGATTTAATCTAATTTGACAGTTTGCAATACATAATTATTCACATATATAAGTCTAGCTTTGGATCTAGGATCCAACAGTTTTTTTCCTTCCAATCTGTTGTAAATCATGATACTTCACCAATATTTAATCATGGCAGGACTAACTTTACCATTATTTGATCATGGCCAGGACTTGCTGGTTGGTGGTACCGAAACCTCAGCTCTTACAGTAGAATGGGCATTGAATGAACTTCTCAAACATCCACGTCTCATTCGAAAGGCAACCGAAGAGCTTGACAGAGTGATAGGGAGAGATAAGTGGGTGGAAGAGGCTGATTTCTCAAAACTGCCTTTTCTAGAGGCGATCATAAAGGAAACTTTTAGGTTACATCCACTGGCAACGCTACTTTCGCCCCGTTATGCCCTCGAGGATTGCACTGTTGCTGGTTATAACATTGCTAAAGGAACAACGGTGTTTATAAACACATGGAGTATAGGGAGGAACTCAAAGTATTGGGATTCTCCTGAAGAATTCATTCCAGGGAGGTTTTTGGAGAAGGATATTGACATGAAGGGACAAAACTTTGTGTTACTGCCCTTTGGCTCAGGTCGGAGGATGTGCCCAGGCTATAACCTTGGAATCAAACTTATTCGATCAATGTTGGCAAACTTGTTGCATGGATTCAACTGGAAATTGCCTCATGGCATGAAACCAGAGGAAATTTGCATGGAAGAACACTACGGACTCACAACTCATCCAAGGATTCCACTTGCTATGATCCCAGAACCACGTTTGCCGGTCAATCTCTATTAGCAAGTATTGATTTAAGGCAAAATTGAAATATATTCCTACTCTGCATCAATCAAAGGTTAAACTTAATCTCCCCTCTCCAATTGTATCATGCCCTTTTGATCACTTAGCTCAATTTAGGTGAGAGCTTGGGAGTTGGGACAGTATATTTGAACTAAGGAAACTTTGAAGAGACGATACTCCTTTTGGTGATTTCTATTGTGAAATAATACAAAAGTCACAATCATGCTGGTTTTCTTTTCTTTCTTGAAATTGCTTTTGGTGAATTCTATATTGTGAAATAAAAGAGAAGTCACAATATATTTTTTTTGCTAAATAAACAAAAGTCAAAATATCGCAATTATGACGTGTGGAAGAATTGACATGGAAATATTGAAGACTGCAGAGAGAGGGGGAAAAACTGGCTCTTTTGTTAGCAAAGAAAATAGGTACGCAACGGAATTAAATATAGCATCTCAAAAATTTGATGAACAAACAAGGAGGCCCTCAATTAGAGCCACAAGTCTTTTCAAGTTCTCGAGAACAAAAGATAACATTCACGAAAGCAGAGTTGGCGCAACTTACTGGACCAGAGAAGGAGCAAAACTAGGGGTGTACGCGAGCCAAGCTACTCGCGAGTAGCTTGGTCAACGACTTGGCTCGAACTCGGGTTGACCGAGTTTCGAGTAGCTCGAATGAAAATCGAGTCGAGTTTCGAGTCAAAAATCCCCGGCTCGAGGCTCGTCGAGCTACTCGTCGAGTCGGGGTTATTTAAATAATATATTTATAATTTAAATAATATATATGTATTATAATTATAAAATGACCATTATGGGTATAAGTTATATGGAATTTACAAAATACCCTTCGTTATCGAGCCTTATCGAGTCGAGTTTCGAGCTACTCGCGAGTACATCGAGTCGAGTTTCGAGTATCAATTTTTTTGACTCGATCGAGCGCGAGCCGAGCTCGAGCCTAGGGATATATGAGTCGAGTCGAGCTCGAGTATAGCACTACTCGAGCTTGACTCGGCTCGATTACATCTCTAAGCAAAACTAACCTTGTGCAATGAACAACTTTATGATTGGTTCGCACCAGGCCTGTAAAAAAGACAAAACAAATCTGACTTCTTGACTTCATACTACTAACACATGTTTCAATAAGGCAATGCTAACTATGAACCCAATTCCTGTGCAACTTCAAGAATCTAACCAAACAGATTGAACAGAGACACCCAATTTAAGTAAAACTAGGGGTGTCGAGGTTAATTAAGTTGCTCATGAGTTTGCTCTGTCAAAGTTCTAAAACTTTTCATTGGTCAAGTTTAAGCTCGAATTCGAGTAGTTCAAGCTACTTGACGAGTCGAGTTCGACTTTAATATATGAAACTCGAAAGCTCGTCAAAGTTAATCGAATTCAATTGAGCTTCATGCACACATATATTAATTTTTTTATATATATTCTAAAAATGTACGAGTTGGCATTGGTTTTGGGCTAAATATAATTAAGTGAATATGAATACTGTTGATCTTGATTCCTATCTTTTGATGTTTACAAAACAAATGGATGTTACTAATGTCTCTTAAAAGATCTATTCAGTTATGAAGCAAATTAGTTCCAAAGATCAAGTACAATTGAAAGATGACAAAGTATGCTGAAGCTGTCGGACGCTCAAAAAGACTGCATCGGACGTCCGACAACCATTGAGTATCTTCGGACGCAGAAAACCAGCCTATCGGACGTCCTAAGGAATTGAAGAAAATTTCTCAAACTCACTGCCTGCTGTCGGACGCATAAAACAGTGCTATCGGACGTCCGACACTACCAACGGCTAGTTGACTGTTCAGCTACTTTCTATTCGTTGGAAGCATTAATGAGGCACTTTCTTGGTTCTATATAAATAGTGGTTGGTCAGACACTTCAAACAACTTTGGCACACTGAAGATACAAAAGATCTAGAGAGATTTTAGTGAGAAAATACTCTTCAAAGAAGATTTGTAGTCTTAGTGGTGTGAGGTTCATTGTAAGCTTTTCATTTGTGAGTGAATACTTCATGAGTGTAGCTCTGTGAGGGTTGTCCTGAGGGATAGTAAAACGTCCTGGCTTGACCGAGGGAGTTCGGGGCAAGGAGGAGGTGAACCTTCCTTTGTACACAAGAGTGATTGTAATTCATCAATTTGAAGTAGCTTGTTTGAAGCTCAAGAGGAGTTGGGTAGTTAATTGGTTTGCAATTCTTTCCTTTTACTTATTGTTACATTTATGATCTTTAAATTGTTTATCTCTTCTACTCACAAGCACTTGTGCTTTCTTATCAACTACTCCATTGTGTGGTTGCCTAGAAAAGGGTTGTTTTCGGGCCTTACAAATACATCTCAAATTAAATTCAATTAGAAAATGAGTTAAATTATCTTACCACAACATTGCATGAAAAAAATAAAAATTGTTGTACCATAAAAGTTTTACTATATGGATGATAGGTGTCGAGCCTGTGCAATAATAAAAATAGAACCTAACTACCACTAAAAGCAGTCAATAATTAATCCTAGGTACTGGAGCAGGGACTCTAGGTATGTAATAGGTTACTTGATTCACCCTGTTCCCGAAGAGTTTGCTTAACCCGATATACCAGAATTAATTAATTGACAAAAACTACTAAATAGTAGATAGTGGCAAGCAGAGTTGTCTCCTCAAGGATTGGGGATATTTGTCTCTTGAAATTCCAATTGGTAAAGGGGGATTTTATCAGAATGAAACTAAAAACAATTAAGCAATTCAACTAAAAATAAATAATTAACTAGCACGAATATAGCAGGAATTAAATCAAGACTAGATAAATTCTAGCCAAGGATGCAACTATTCAGACACAGTCCACTTACTCGATCATGATTAATAGGCTAGTTATAATCGCCGACGAACTCTAACGATCAATTTTTCCTTAATTTATTGATAACCAAGATAAGACCATTGATTACTCCTAACCAGAAAATATTCCTAGGTACGACCGTAGGAATTAATTTCTCAATTGCATTAAGATCTAGAAAAACCTAACCCCAATCAATAACACGCTACGAGGGTTATTTAAATTAGATTGCACATTCTCCTAGTGTTGCTACTAATATTAATCAATCAAACAATTACGGATTTAATTGACTAATTTGGCAGGAGATTAATAAGTCACATTGAACATCGGGCCCTTGACATCCAATTAACAAAATAATCCCATGAAAATTCAAATAGGCAACGTGCAAATATTAACAAATTAAGAAACGCGTGAAAACTAATTAGATCTCACAGATATTTGGGACTACGCCGTCGAGTTGATCCTTGACTAGATGAAAGGCTTAGCCACGCCGTATAAATAAATCTTCACGCAAATTAATTGACCGTAAAAACATCGCGTTTGTCACTAGAAAGCAAGAGGTAAAAGCTATTTTTCTAGTATGGAATTACATCGAACAGAAGGCACGCATGCCAAGTAGAAGAAAAGAAACTAAAACTCTTGCTTAAGAGATGTCCCTGGCCTCTGTACCTTTTTTTTCTTTTCAAAGCCAAAAGGAAATAACTAATGCTATCTCCTAGTGGTCCCCATGCAATTGAGACTCAAAGGGCCAAAGAGTTGGAGCTCTGCCGAAGTCCTTGTTTTTAGTTTCCTCTTCATAAGAAAACTCCTAGTCAGTAGCTTTTCTAATCAGCAAAAGAAATGCAATCCGTCTGTGGCACCATGTGGGTCAGGTTTGTGGCTTGTTTGAAGTCTCAATTGTCTCCAAAAAGTCCCTTCTTTTTTGTAGTTTTCTGCTCCACCTTCTAAAATTGAGTCCAAATATCAAATATAAGTAAATATTAATAATTAAAATAATATTTGGCAAGGACAAAGGGGAAAATTAACAATAAAATTACTAACAATTAACACCTTATCAATGGATTGAAGCACAAATTAGATTGCTCTTTTTAAGATAATTTGCGCATATGAAGTATTATCCGATGCAATAGGTTTTAGCATGTCGCTTCTAACTTGTTTTTGATTGCAGTTTATCCTAATCCATACCAATAGGTTGGACAAAAACTTAACACAACAGTGTTTTTTTTTTTAATACCATAAAAGCTTTACTGCATGGATTGAAGCACAGATTAGATTGCTCTCTTTAAGATAATTTGCATGTATGAAGTATTATCTGATGTAATAGGTTTGAGCATGTTGCTTCTAACCTATTTTTTACTGCAATTTATCCTAATATACCAATAGGTTAGACAAAAACTTAACACAATACTGTTTTTACTTCAAATGAAATTTATACTATATATAAAGGGAGAGTAGTGATAGTTGGTATAAAGATTTTCTGTCATTTTTATGAACTTTCAATTTTACCCCTTAGAAAAACTAATTTTTTGTCCTAATTACTTGATCACATTTGCCAACATCGCTGCTCATAACTACACTAAATATTCCAGCTACCAAATTATCTATTTTTTAATCGAAGGAAAATTACTTATAAATTGAAGTTTGTTAATGAAAAATTCTTTTAAAATTTATTTCTGCAAAAAGAAAATTTGTGAATTTATAAAAATAATAATTATCTCTAAATTGCACACATACTCGGCGTGCTCATAACTAGTTTAGTATTAGTAGAATATAGTAGAAGAATCTCCTTATCAAGAGTAAGAAATATAGGTGTTACAATAATGTAAGATATCTGTTGTTTGAACATTTATTTATAGGTAGAATATTATATGAGTACAACCTTGACAATTGACATTAAATCTAATGACAATACAAAATTTTAGTTTGAAAATACTATTGCTTGTAAAAAAAAACAATACCCCAAATAACATTAGAAAGGTTTCTCATTTTTGTTATCAAATTTGCAATTGAAAATCATTGAATAATAATTGTAATTTTTTTTGTTAAATTACTCCAACAATACCCCCTTTTATTTTAATAACAAATAAGTGGGGGACGTGAAACCATTTAATTTTACATAACATTTTCTTAGAGTTCTATATAGTCCCTTCCTCAACTTTCATTTAATTTTTTCCAATTCACTCATCTAGTAGCTAAAGGTGTGCACCTAAATCAAATTCTTACTTTTTAGATCTACCCACTACTGTCCTAACACACCACGAATCAATTCAATACCCTCCTATTGCAATACTAAAACGACTCAATGATGTCCTAACACATCGTTCTTGGGCTGATCCTGTGAGATTTTAGTGGTTCGGCGTTATAATCACTGATGGCCGACTTTTCTGTTCATTCTTCGATAGTAAAGTGCTGGGCAGTTACTGACCAACAAATGCTCTGATGAAGAAGAGTTTGTACTTTGTAGCATTAAAAAATTGAGAACGGATAAATTCTACTTGTTGGCCCGATGGATACGAAATCTTGTGGCACGTCTATTCTTCACTAAAGTTATTAGAATTGGGCCGCAGATATCTTCCTCCATCTTCTCTGTTAATTACGGCTTTTTCAAATCGAGTTTGTAATTTTCAAGTTGAGCTTTTATCTTCTTCAGCAAATAGCATCCAATTTAAGGTACTTAAGTTCTGGCCTTTACTCATTTGACTTTATGTTATGACCTTCCGTCTGATACGTTGTCGGGAAAACGGGGCCTCACAAGTTTCATTTCATACAAATTGGTGTAAATTAATACTTTACTTTCAACTTGCATCAAATTATCTTTAATTTACACTAAATGATAATAATTAACTTATACCAAACGGTACTTAATTTACACCAAATAATAACAAATCAACATACATTGAATTGTAACTTATTTACATTAAACTTGACCTGATTTATACGAAAATCTTATTAATTTATACCAGAGGTCAATTTGTGTGAAATTGTACGAAACATAAATTGCGAATCCCCAGATCCTGTTGTAGGATATTCCTCAAGATGATTGCCTTGAGTTTTTTCTTGTTAATTTTTAGTGTTTTTTAATAGCTGTTTTTAAAGTGTACGTGATGTGTTTTTAAGGTGTATTTTGGATAGATAATCAGTGAGCCCGTGCTATCTCCTTTGACGGTGATGCGAACGGTCTCATCTGCATTAGACGAAAGAAGAAAAGTTAGATACATCCAACTTTATCTGTATCTCACATCGACGATCCTTTTTTCATGGACTTATCACAAAAGGAGTTGACAGGAACAATTTTAGATTGTTTGGCCTACATGCCTTCCTTAAGAACAATGTAAGTATGTTTTTTTAAATCTTTATACATAAAAATCTTAATTAATCAATCAAAACTCAATCAGAGGTTAAAACAACCTCAAAATACATCCCAACTCCCATGGCATTCAACAAGAACTGCCTAGCTAATAGGCATACATACACAAACAACAAAGTAACAAAAAAGCTAGGTACCTATAATTAGTTAATTAACCAACTATCTTTAAAGTAGTTGGCCACTAGGGTGCAGGTCAAGGGATCGAATCCCTTAACTTGCATTCATTTTCAAGATTTTGAGAAATTTTACAAGCGGGTGCAAAGGCACTCGTTTGGTCCGATGATAGTTTAGTCCCTTCCGTTCATGTTAATCGATTGTCGAAACTTCTAATTTGCTAATATTTGCTGCTTTTTTCCAATATTTGCAAACAAAATATGATCACTTTTGTTTTTTTTATATGATAATAGTCATACCGTGATCATCATTTAGTTGGGAAAGAATATGTTGAATATTACAAATGAGAAAGTATAAATGAAA
>NW_020864722.1:0-16628 GCF_003713205.1 Coffea eugenioides
ACATATACGTTAAAATCATCCATGAACATCTCGATTATTTTTTCTACATACTCTGAGAAAATACTTATGATACACCTTTGAAAAGTTTCTGGAGCATTGTAGAGATCGAAAGGCATCCGACGGTAAGTGAATGTGCCAAATGGGTAGGTAAATGTAGTCTTTTCCTGGTCCTCTGGCGCTATCGCGATCTGAAAGTAACCTAAAAAATCATCCAAAAAATAATAGTAAACACGACCTGCCAATCTTTCTATCATTTGATCAATGAAAGGGAGAGAAAAATGGTCCTTTTTTGTCACAGAATTAAACCTCCGATAGTCAATGCACTGACGCCAGCCAATAGCTTTCCTAACTGGAACCATGTCACCCTCTTAGTTCTCCTCCACAGTCACTCCCGCCTTTTTCGAGACCACTTGGACGGGGCTCACCCAAGGACTGTCCGAGATAGCAAAAATAATCCCCACCTCGAGGAGCTTAAATATCTCCTTTTTCACAACTTCCATCATCAGGGGATTCAACCTCCGTTGTGCCTGTCTTACCGGTTTCTCATCATCTTCGAGTCGAATCCGGTGCATGCATAGGGATGGACTTATTCTTTTGATATCTGCTATACTCCACCCAATTGCCTCCTTATACTCCCTAAAGATTCGCACTAGTTTGTCCTCTTGACTTAGAGACAAATGTGCAGAGATGATTATCGGAAGTGTCTCCCGATCTCCCAGGAATGCGTACTTTAGATGTTTCGAGAGAGACTTAAACTCTAATTTTGGTGCCTGCACAATTGAAGGAAGCAACTTTGTCTGGATTTCTGGTACAAAGAGGGAAGTAAACTCATACCTCGGAGAAACGGTTGGAAGTGAGTGCAGGGTTATAAGACAAATGCTTAGATTTAATAAATTCTGCAACCACTCTCGAATCATTAGTCCGGGTAGCCTTCGCCTCCACCCATTTGAAAACATAATCGACAGCAAGTATAATATATAAGAAACCAAATAATGAAGGAAAAGAACCCATGAAATCTATACCCCAGACATCGAAAATCTCAACAAATAATATGGGGGTTTGGCTCATTTGGTCTCTACAAGAGATATTCCCCACCCTTTGACATTTATCACAAGATTTACAAAATACATAAGCATCTTTAAATAGGGTAGGCCAATAAAAATCACTTTCTAACACCTTACGAGCCGTCCGCTTTGGACCAAAGTGCCCCCCACATGCAAATGCATGACAAAAAGTCAAAATAAAATTAAACTCACTGACACTTATACACCTACGTAGCACTTGATCTGAGCACTGCCTCCACAGGTAAGAGTCATCCCAAATATAATGTTTGGCATCACTCTTCAGCTTATCACTCTTAGCCTTTGGCCAACCTGCAGGCAATTGATTCGTTACCAAAAAATTTACGATATCAGCATACCAAGGTATTGCCGAATCAACGGCTAACAATTGCTCCTCGGGAAATGATTCTCTCAACGGCAGATCTTCCTTATTCGTGAGCAATCGGCTCAAATGGTCAGCCACCAAGTTCTCGGCCACTCTTATCCTTGATCTCTAAATCGAACTCCTGCAGGAGCAGGATCCATCTAATGAGTCTCGATTTTGCATCCTTCTTCGCCAGCAAGTAGCTCAAGGCTGCATGATCAGAAAAAACAATTACTTTCGCACCTAATAAATATGACCTAAATTTTTCTAATGCAAAAACAACGGCTAATAATTCTTTCTAAGTCGTGGAGTAGTTGAGTTGGGCTCCGCTCAATGCTCTCAACGCATAGTAGATCGCGTGTGCCGTTTTTCCAATTCTTTGCCCCAACACAGCCCCTACGGCATAATCGCTCGCGTCACACATTATTTTAAATAGCAGGCTCCAATCTGGGAGTTAAATGATGGGAGGCGATGTCAACGACTGCTTCAATTTATCAAAGGCCACTTTGCATTCATGTGTAAAATCAAATGTCACGCCGTTTTTGCAGCAACTTGAACAGGGTGCTCCTATTTTTGACAAGTTTTTGATAAACCTCCTGTAAAATTCTGCATGGCCCAAAAAGCAACGTACTTTTCATACACATACGGGGTAAAGTAGAGCAGAAATAAGGTCTATTTTAGTTTTATCTATCTCTATTCCCTTAACTGACACGACGTGCCCTAAGACAATACTATACTCTACCATAAAGTGACACTCCTCCCAGTTAAGAACCAAATTCGTTTCTATGCACCTTTTCAGAATTAAAACTAGATTTTCAAAACATTCATCAAAACTATCCACATATACGTTAAAATCATCCATGAACATCTCGATTATTTTTTCTACATACTCTGAGAAAATACTTATGATACACCTTTGAAAAGTTTCTGGAGCATTGTAGAGATCGAAAGGCATCCGACGGTAAGTGAATGTGCCAAATGGGTAGGTAAATGTAGTCTTTTCCTGGTCCTCTGGCGCTATCGCGATCTGAAAGTAACCTAAAAAATCATCCAAAAAATAATAGTAAACACGACCTGCCAATCTTTCTATCATTTGATCAATGAAAGGGAGAGAAAAATGGTCCTTTTTTGTCACAGAATTAAACCTCCGATAGTCAATGCACTGACGCCAGCCAATAGCTTTCCTAACTGGAACCATGTCACCCTCTTAGTTCTCCTCCACAGTCACTCCCGCCTTTTTCGAGACCACTTGGACGGGGCTCACCCAAGGACTGTCCGAGATAGCAAAAATAATCCCCACCTCGAGGAGCTTAAATATCTCCTTTTTCACAACTTCCATCATCAGGGGATTCAACCTCCGTTGTGCCTGTCTTACCGGTTTCTCATCATCTTCGAGTCGAATCCGGTGCATGCATAGGGATGGACTTATTCTTTTGATATCTGCTATACTCCACCCAATTGCCTCCTTATACTCCCTAAAGATTCGCACTAGTTTGTCCTCTTGACTTAGAGACAAATGTGCAGAGATGATTATCGGAAGTGTCTCCCGATCTCCCAGGAATGCGTACTTTAGATGTTTCGAGAGAGACTTAAACTCTAATTTTGGTGCCTGCACAATTGAAGGAAGCAACTTTGTCTGGATTTCTGGTACAAAGAGGGAAGTAAACTCATACCTCGGAGAAACGGTTGGAAGTGAGTGCAGGGTTATAAGACAAATGCTTAGATTTAATAAATTCTGCAACCACTCTCGAATCATTAGTCCGGGTAGCCTTCGCCTCCACCCATTTGAAAACATAATCGACAGCAAGTATAATATATAAGAAACCAAATAATGAAGGAAAAGAACCCATGAAATCTATACCCCAGACATCGAAAATCTCAACAAATAATATGGAGGTTTGGCTCATTTGGTCTCTGACAAGAGATAATTCCCACTTTGACATTTATCACAAATTTACAAAATAATAAGCCATCTTTAAATAGGTAGGCCCAATAAAAATCACTTTCTAAAACCTTACGAGCCGTCCGCTTTGGACCAAAGTCCCCCACCATGCAATGCCATGACAAAAAGTCAAAATAAAATTAAACTCACTGACACCTTATACACCTACGTCGCACTTGATCTGAAGCAACTGCCTCCACAGGTAAGAGTCATCCCAAAATAATGTTGGCATCACTCTTCAGCTTATCACTCTTAGCCGTTTGCAAACCGCAGGCAATTGATTCGTTACCCTAAAATTTACGATCTCACGCAACAAGGTATGGCCGAATTAACGGCTTAACAATTGCTCCTCGGGAAATGAAATTCTCTCAACGACAATCTTCCTTATTCGTGTAGCACGTCGGCTCAAATGGTCCAAGCCACCAAGTCTCGGCCTCTTATCCTTGATCTTAAATCGAACCCTGCAGGAGCAGGATCCATCTATATGAGTTCTCGATTTTGCATCCCTTCTTCGCCACAAGTAGCTCAAGGCTGCATGATCAAAAAACAATTACTTTCGCACATAATAAATATGACCTAAATTTTCTATGCAAAACAACGGCTAATATATCTTTCTGAAGATCGTGGAGTGTTGAGTTGGGCTCCGCTCACATGCTCTCAACGCATTAGTAGATCTGCGTGTGCGTTTTTTTTTCCCAATTCTTTGCCCCACACAGCCCCTACGGCATAATCGCTGCGCGTCACACATTATTTTTAAATGGCAGGCTTTCCAATTCTGGGAGTTAATGATGGGAGGCGATGCTCAACGACTGCTTCAATTTATAAGGCCATTGCATCATGTGTAAATCAAATGTCACGCCCGGCCGTTTTTGCAGCAACTTGAACAATGGTGCGTCCTATTTTTTGACAAGTTTTTGATAACCCTCCCTGTAAAAATTTCTGCATGGCAAAAGCAACGTACTTCCTACACAATACGGTAACAAGTAGACAGAAATATAGGGTCTATTTTAGTTTACTATCTCTATTCCCTAACTGACACGACGTGCCCTAAGACAATTACTATACTCTCATAAAGTGCCCACGAGTTGCCTCCCAGTTAAGACCGCAAATTCGTCTTCTATGCACCTTTCAGAATTAAAACTAGATTTTCAAAACATTCTATCAAAACTATCCACATATACGTAAACATCCCATGAAGCATCTCGATTATTTTTTCTACATACCTGAGAAAATACCTATGATACACCTTTGAAAGTTTCTGGAGCATTGTATAGAGATCGAATAAGGCATCGACGGTAAGTGAATGTGCCAATGGGTATGTAAATTGTAGTCTTTCCTGGTCCTCTGGCGCTATCGCGCGATCTGAAAGTAACGACTAAAAAATCATCAAAAATAATAGTAAACACGGACTGCCAATCTTTCTATATTTACTCAATTAAAGGGAGAGAAAAATGGTCCTTTCTTTGTCACAAGAATTAACCTCCGATTAGTTCAATAGGCACTGACGGCCAGCGCAATAGCTTTCCTAATGGGAACCATGTCACCCTCTTAGTTCTCCTCCACAGTCACTCCCGCCTTTTTCGAGACCACTTGGACGGGGCTCACCCAAGGACTGTCCGAGATAGCAAAAATAATCCCCACCTCGAGGAGCTTAAATATCTCCTTTTTCACAACTTCCATCATCAGGGGATTCAACCTCCGTTGTGCCTGTCTTACCGGTTTCTCATCATCTTCGAGTCGAATCCGGTGCATGCATAGGGATGGACTTATTCTTTTGATATCTGCTATACTCCACCCAATTGCCTCCTTATACTCCCTAAAGATTCGCACTAGTTTGTCCTCTTGACTTAGAGACAAATGTGCAGAGATGATTATCGGAAGTGTCTCCCGATCTCCCAGGAATGCGTACTTTAGATGTTTCGAGAGAGACTTAAACTCTAATTTTGGTGCCTGCACAATTGAAGGAAGCAACTTTGTCTGGATTTCTGGTACAAAGAGGGAAGTAAACTCATACCTCGGAGAAACGGTTGGAAGTGAGTGCAGGGTTATAAGACAAATGCTTAGATTTAATAAATTCTGCAACCACTCTCGAATCATTAGTCCGGGTAGCCTTCGCCTCCACCCATTTGAAAACATAATCGACAGCAAGTATAATATATAAGAAACCAAATAATGAAGGAAAAGAACCCATGAAATCTATACCCCAGACATCGAAAATCTCAACAAATAATATGGGGGTTTGGCTCATTTGGTCTCTACAAGAGATATTCCCCACCCTTTGACATTTATCACAAGATTTACAAAATACATAAGCATCTTTAAATAGGGTAGGCCAATAAAAACCACTTTCTAACACCTTACGAGCCGTCCGCTTTGGACCAAAGTGCCCCCCACATGCAAATGCATGACAAAAAGTCAAAATAAAATTAAACTCACTGACACTTATACACCTACGTAGCACTTGATCTGAGCACTGCCTCCACAGGTAAGAGTCATCCCAAATATAATGTTTGGCATCACTCTTCAGCTTATCACTCTTAGCCTTTGGCCAACCTGCAGGCAATTGATTCGTTACCAAAAAATTTACGATATCAGCATACCAAGGTATTGCCGAATCAACGGCTAACAATTGCTCCTCGGGAAATGATTCTCTCAACGGCAGATCTTCCTTATTCGTGAGCAATCGGCTCAAATGGTCAGCCACCAAGTTCTCGGCCACTCTTATCCTTGATCTCTAAATCGAACTCCTGCAGGAGCAGGATCCATCTAATGAGTCTCGATTTTGCATCCTTCTTCGCCAGCAAGTAGCTCAAGGCTGCATGATCAGAAAAAACAATTACTTTCGCACCTAATAAATATGACCTAAATTTTTCTAATGCAAAAACAACGGCTAATAATTCTTTCTAAGTCGTGGAGTAGTTGAGTTGGGCTCCGCTCAATGCTCTCAACGCATAGTAGATCGCGTGTGCCGTTTTTCCAATTCTTTGCCCCAACACAGCCCCTACGGCATAATCGCTCGCGTCACACATTATTTTAAATGGCAGGCTCCAATCTGGGAGTTAAATGATGGGAGGCGATGTCAACGACTGCTTCAATTTATCAAAGGCCACTTTGCATTCATGTGTAAAATCAAATGTCACGCCGTTTTTGCAGCAACTTGAACAGGGTGCTCCTATTTTTGACAAGTTTTTGATAAACCTCCTGTAAAATTCTGCATGGCCCAAAAAGCAACGTACTTTTCATACACATACGGGGTAAAGTAGAGCAGAAATAAGGTCTATTTTAGTTTTATCTATCTCTATTCCCTTAACTGACACGACGTGCCCTAAGACAATACTATACTCTACCATAAAGTGACACTCCTCCCAGTTAAGAACCAAATTCGTTTCTATGCACCTTTTCAGAATTAAAACTAGATTTTCAAAACATTCATCAAAACTATCCACATATACGTTAAAATCATCCATGAACATCTCGATTATTTTTTCTACATACTCTGAGAAAATACTTATGATACACCTTTGAAAAGTTTCTGGAGCATTGTAGAGATCGAAAGGCATCCGACGGTAAGTGAATGTGCCAAATGGGTAGGTAAATGTAGTCTTTTCCTGGTCCTCTGGCGCTATCGCGATCTGAAAGTAACCTAAAAAATCATCCAAAAAATAATAGTAAACACGACCTGCCAATCTTTCTATCATTTGATCAATGAAAGGGAGAGAAAAATGGTCCTTTTTTGTCACAGAATTAAACCTCCGATAGTCAATGCACTGACGCCAGCCAATAGCTTTCCTAACTGGAACCATGTCACCCTCTTAGTTCTCCTCCACAGTCACTCCCGCCTTTTTCGAGACCACTTGGACGGGGCTCACCCAAGGACTGTCCGAGATAGCAAAAATAATCCCCACCTCGAGGAGCTTAAATATCTCCTTTTTCACAACTTCCATCATCAGGGGATTCAACCTCCGTTGTGCCTGTCTTACCGGTTTCTCATCATCTTCGAGTCGAATCCGGTGCATGCATAGGGATGGACTTATTCTTTTGATATCTGCTATACTCCACCCAATTGCCTCCTTATACTCCCTAAAGATTCGCACTAGTTTGTCCTCTTGACTTAGAGACAAATGTGCAGAGATGATTATCGGAAGTGTCTCCCGATCTCCCAGGAATGCGTACTTTAGATGTTTCGAGAGAGACTTAAACTCTAATTTTGGTGCCTGCACAATTGAAGGAAGCAACTTTGTCTGGATTTCTGGTACAAAGAGGGAAGTAAACTCATACCTCGGAGA
This sequence comes from Coffea eugenioides, assembly GCF_003713205.1. Classification (NCBI taxonomy): domain Eukaryota; kingdom Viridiplantae; phylum Streptophyta; class Magnoliopsida; order Gentianales; family Rubiaceae; genus Coffea; species Coffea eugenioides. The sequence continues at coordinate 7,654 of NW_020864722.1, forward strand.
AACGGTTGGAAGTGAGTGCAGGGTTATAAGACAAATGCTTAGATTTAATAAATTCTGCAACCACTCTCGAATCATTAGTCCGGGTAGCCTTCGCCTCCACCCATTTGAAAACATAATCGACAGCAAGTATAATATATAAGAAACCAAATAATGAAGGAAAAGAACCCATGAAATCTATACCCCAGACATCGAAAATCTCAACAAATAATATGGGGGTTTGGCTCATTTGGTCTCTACAAGAGATATTCCCCACCCTTTGACATTTATCACAAGATTTACAAAATACATAAGCATCTTTAAATAGGGTAGGCCAATAAAAACCACTTTCTAACACCTTACGAGCCGTCCGCTTTGGACCAAAGTGCCCCCCACATGCAAATGCATGACAAAAAGTCAAAATAAAATTAAACTCACTGACACTTATACACCTACGTAGCACTTGATCTGAGCACTGCCTCCACAGGTAAGAGTCATCCCAAATATAATGTTTGGCATCACTCTTCAGCTTATCACTCTTAGCCTTTGGCCAACCTGCAGGCAATTGATTCGTTACCAAAAAATTTACGATATCAGCATACCAAGGTATTGCCGAATCAACGGCTAACAATTGCTCCTCGGGAAATGATTCTCTCAACGGCAGATCTTCCTTATTCGTGAGCAATCGGCTCAAATGGTCAGCCACCAAGTTCTCGGCCACTCTTATCCTTGATCTCTAAATCGAACTCCTGCAGGAGCAGGATCCATCTAATGAGTCTCGATTTTGCATCCTTCTTCGCCAGCAAGTAGCTCAAGGCTGCATGATCAGAAAAAACAATTACTTTCGCACCTAATAAATATGACCTAAATTTTTCTAATGCAAAAACAACGGCTAATAATTCTTTCTAAGTCGTGGAGTAGTTGAGTTGGGCTCCGCTCAATGCTCTCAACGCATAGTAGATCGCGTGTGCCGTTTTTCCAATTCTTTGCCCCAACACAGCCCCTACGGCATAATCGCTCGCGTCACACATTATTTTAAATAGCAGGCTCCAATCTGGGAGTTAAATGATGGGAGGCGATGTCAACGACTGCTTCAATTTATCAAAGGCCACTTTGCATTCATGTGTAAAATCAAATGTCACGCCGTTTTTGCAGCAACTTGAACAGGGTGCTCCTATTTTTGACAAGTTTTTGATAAACCTCCTGTAAAATTCTGCATGGCCCAAAAAGCAACGTACTTTTCATACACATACGGGGTAAAGTAGAGCAGAAATAAGGTCTATTTTAGTTTTATCTATCTCTATTCCCTTAACTGACACGACGTGCCCTAAGACAATACTATACTCTACCATAAAGTGACACTCCTCCCAGTTAAGAACCAAATTCGTTTCTATGCACCTTTTCAGAATTAAAACTAGATTTTCAAAACATTCATCAAAACTATCCACATATACGTTAAAATCATCCATGAACATCTCGATTATTTTTTCTACATACTCTGAGAAAATACTTATGATACACCTTTGAAAAGTTTCTGGAGCATTGTAGAGATCGAAAGGCATCCGACGGTAAGTGAATGTGCCAAATGGGTAGGTAAATGTAGTCTTTTCCTGGTCCTCTGGCGCTATCGCGATCTGAAAGTAACCTAAAAAATCATCCAAAAAATAATAGTAAACACGACCTGCCAATCTTTCTATCATTTGATCAATGAAAGGGAGAGAAAAATGGTCCTTTTTTGTCACAGAATTAAACCTCCGATAGTCAATGCACTGACGCCAGCCAATAGCTTTCCTAACTGGAACCATGTCACCCTCTTAGTTCTCCTCCACAGTCACTCCCGCCTTTTTCGAGACCACTTGGACGGGGCTCACCCAAGGACTGTCCGAGATAGCAAAAATAATCCCCACCTCGAGGAGCTTAAATATCTCCTTTTTCACAACTTCCATCATCAGGGGATTCAACCTCCGTTGTGCCTGTCTTACCGGTTTCTCATCATCTTCGAGTCGAATCCGGTGCATGCATAGGGATGGACTTATTCTTTTGATATCTGCTATACTCCACCCAATTGCCTCCTTATACTCCCTAAAGATTCGCACTAGTTTGTCCTCTTGACTTAGAGACAAATGTGCAGAGATGATTATCGGAAGTGTCTCCCGATCTCCCAGGAATGCGTACTTTAGATGTTTCGAGAGAGACTTAAACTCTAATTTTGGTGCCTGCACAATTGAAGGAAGCAACTTTGTCTGGATTTCTGGTACAAAGAGGGAAGTAAACTCATACCTCGGAGAAACGGTTGGAAGTGAGTGCAGGGTTATAAGACAAATGCTTAGATTTAATAAATTCTGCAACCACTCTCGAATCATTAGTCCGGGTAGCCTTCGCCTCCACCCATTTGAAAACATAATCGACAGCAAGTATAATATATAAGAAACCAAATAATGAAGGAAAAGAACCCATGAAATCTATACCCCAGACATCGAAAATCTCAACAAATAATATGGGGGTTTGGCTCATTTGGTCTCTACAAGAGATATTCCCCACCCTTTGACATTTATCACAAGATTTACAAAATACATAAGCATCTTTAAATAGGGTAGGCCAATAAAAACCACTTTCTAACACCTTACGAGCCGTCCGCTTTGGACCAAAGTGCCCCCCACATGCAAATGCATGACAAAAAGTCAAAATAAAATTAAACTCACTGACACTTATACACCTACGTAGCACTTGATCTGAGCACTGCCTCCACAGGTAAGAGTCATCCCAAATATAATGTTTGGCATCACTCTTCAGCTTATCACTCTTAGCCTTTGGCCAACCTGCAGGCAATTGATTCGTTACCAAAAAATTTACGATATCAGCATACCAAGGTATTGCCGAATCAACGGCTAACAATTGCTCCTCGGGAAATGATTCTCTCAACGGCAGATCTTCCTTATTCGTGAGCAATCGGCTCAAATGGTCAGCCACCAAGTTCTCGGCCACTCTTATCCTTGATCTCTAAATCGAACTCCTGCAGGAGCAGGATCCATCTAATGAGTCTCGATTTTGCATCCTTCTTCGCCAGCAAGTAGCTCAAGGCTGCATGATCAGAAAAAACAATTACTTTCGCACCTAATAAATATGACCTAAATTTTTCTAATGCAAAAACAACGGCTAATAATTCTTTCTAAGTCGTGGAGTAGTTGAGTTGGGCTCCGCTCAATGCTCTCAACGCATAGTAGATCGCGTGTGCCGTTTTTCCAATTCTTTGCCCCAACACAGCCCCTACGGCATAATCGCTCGCGTCACACATTATTTTAAATGGCAGGCTCCAATCTGGGAGTTAAATGATGGGAGGCGATGTCAACGACTGCTTCAATTTATCAAAGGCCACTTTGCATTCATGTGTAAAATCAAATGTCACGCCGTTTTTGCAGCAACTTGAACAGGGTGCTCCTATTTTTGACAAGTTTTTGATAAACCTCCTGTAAAATTCTGCATGGCCCAAAAAGCAACGTACTTTTCATACACATACGGGGTAAAGTAGAGCAGAAATAAGGTCTATTTTAGTTTTATCTATCTCTATTCCCTTAACTGACACGACGTGCCCTAAGACAATACTATACTCTACCATAAAGTGACACTCCTCCCAGTTAAGAACCAAATTCGTTTCTATGCACCTTTTCAGAATTAAAACTAGATTTTCAAAACATTCATCAAAACTATCCACATATACGTTAAAATCATCCATGAACATCTCGATTATTTTTTCTACATACTCTGAGAAAATACTTATGATACACCTTTGAAAAGTTTCTGGAGCATTGTAGAGATCGAAAGGCATCCGACGGTAAGTGAATGTGCCAAATGGGTAGGTAAATGTAGTCTTTTCCTGGTCCTCTGGCGCTATCGCGATCTGAAAGTAACCTAAAAAATCATCCAAAAAATAATAGTAAACACGACCTGCCAATCTTTCTATCATTTGATCAATGAAAGGGAGAGAAAAATGGTCCTTTTTTGTCACAGAATTAAACCTCCGATAGTCAATGCACTGACGCCAGCCAATAGCTTTCCTAACTGGAACCATGTCACCCTCTTAGTTCTCCTCCACAGTCACTCCCGCCTTTTTCGAGACCACTTGGACGGGGCTCACCCAAGGACTGTCCGAGATAGCAAAAATAATCCCCACCTCGAGGAGCTTAAATATCTCCTTTTTCACAACTTCCATCATCAGGGGATTCAACCTCCGTTGTGCCTGTCTTACCGGTTTCTCATCATCTTCGAGTCGAATCCGGTGCATGCATAGGGATGGACTTATTCTTTTGATATCTGCTATACTCCACCCAATTGCCTCCTTATACTCCCTAAAGATTCGCACTAGTTTGTCCTCTTGACTTAGAGACAAATGTGCAGAGATGATTATCGGAAGTGTCTCCCGATCTCCCAGGAATGCGTACTTTAGATGTTTCGAGAGAGACTTAAACTCTAATTTTGGTGCCTGCACAATTGAAGGAAGCAACTTTGTCTGGATTTCTGGTACAAAGAGGGAAGTAAACTCATACCTCGGAGAAACGGTTGGAAGTGAGTGCAGGGTTATAAGACAAATGCTTAGATTTAATAAATTCTGCAACCACTCTCGAATCATTAGTCCGGGTAGCCTTCGCCTCCACCCATTTGAAAACATAATCGACAGCAAGTATAATATATAAGAAACCAAATAATGAAGGAAAAGAACCCATGAAATCTATACCCCAGACATCGAAAATCTCAACAAATAATATGGGGGTTTGGCTCATTTGGTCTCTACAAGAGATATTCCCCACCCTTTGACATTTATCACAAGATTTACAAAATACATAAGCATCTTTAAATAGGGTAGGCCAATAAAAACCACTTTCTAACACCTTACGAGCCGTCCGCTTTGGACCAAAGTGCCCCCCACATGCAAATGCATGACAAAAAGTCAAAATAAAATTAAACTCACTGACACTTATACACCTACGTAGCACTTGATCTGAGCACTGCCTCCACAGGTAAGAGTCATCCCAAATATAATGTTTGGCATCACTCTTCAGCTTATCACTCTTAGCCTTTGGCCAACCTGCAGGCAATTGATTCGTTACCAAAAAATTTACGATATCAGCATACCAAGGTATTGCCGAATCAACGGCTAACAATTGCTCCTCGGGAAATGATTCTCTCAACGGCAGATCTTCCTTATTCGTGAGCAATCGGCTCAAATGGTCAGCCACCAAGTTCTCGGCCACTCTTATCCTTGATCTCTAAATCGAACTCCTGCAGGAGCAGGATCCATCTAATGAGTCTCGATTTTGCATCCTTCTTCGCCAGCAAGTAGCTCAAGGCTGCATGATCAGAAAAAACAATTACTTTCGCACCTAATAAATATGACCTAAATTTTTCTAATGCAAAAACAACGGCTAATAATTCTTTCTAAGTCGTGGAGTAGTTGAGTTGGGCTCCGCTCAATGCTCTCAACGCATAGTAGATCGCGTGTGCCGTTTTTCCAATTCTTTGCCCCAACACAGCCCCTACGGCATAATCGCTCGCGTCACACATTATTTTAAATAGCAGGCTCCAATCTGGGAGTTAAATGATGGGAGGCGATGTCAACGACTGCTTCAATTTATCAAAGGCCACTTTGCATTCATGTGTAAAATCAAATGTCACGCCGTTTTTGCAGCAACTTGAACAGGGTGCTCCTATTTTTGACAAGTTTTTGATAAACCTCCTGTAAAATTCTGCATGGCCCAAAAAGCAACGTACTTTTCATACACATACGGGGTAAAGTAGAGCAGAAATAAGGTCTATTTTAGTTTTATCTATCTCTATTCCCTTAACTGACACGACGTGCCCTAAGACAATACTATACTCTACCATAAAGTGACACTCCTCCCAGTTAAGAACCAAATTCGTTTCTATGCACCTTTTCAGAATTAAAACTAGATTTTCAAAACATTCATCAAAACTATCCACATATACGTTAAAATCATCCATGAACATCTCGATTATTTTTTCTACATACTCTGAGAAAATACTTATGATACACCTTTGAAAAGTTTCTGGAGCATTGTAGAGATCGAAAGGCATCCGACGGTAAGTGAATGTGCCAAATGGGTAGGTAAATGTAGTCTTTTCCTGGTCCTCTGGCGCTATCGCGATCTGAAAGTAACCTAAAAAATCATCCAAAAAATAATAGTAAACACGACCTGCCAATCTTTCTATCATTTGATCAATGAAAGGGAGAGAAAAATGGTCCTTTTTTGTCACAGAATTAAACCTCCGATAGTCAATGCACTGACGCCAGCCAATAGCTTTCCTAACTGGAACCATGTCACCCTCTTAGTTCTCCTCCACAGTCACTCCCGCCTTTTTCGAGACCACTTGGACGGGGCTCACCCAAGGACTGTCCGAGATAGCAAAAATAATCCCCACCTCGAGGAGCTTAAATATCTCCTTTTTCACAACTTCCATCATCAGGGGATTCAACCTCCGTTGTGCCTGTCTTACCGGTTTCTCATCATCTTCGAGTCGAATCCGGTGCATGCATAGGGATGGACTTATTCTTTTGATATCTGCTATACTCCACCCAATTGCCTCCTTATACTCCCTAAAGATTCGCACTAGTTTGTCCTCTTGACTTAGAGACAAATGTGCAGAGATGATTATCGGAAGTGTCTCCCGATCTCCCAGGAATGCGTACTTTAGATGTTTCGAGAGAGACTTAAACTCTAATTTTGGTGCCTGCACAATTGAAGGAAGCAACTTTGTCTGGATTTCTAGTACAAAGAGGGAAGTAAACTCATACCTCGGAGAAACGGTTGGAAGTGAGTGCAGGGTTATAAGACAAATGCTTAGATTTAATAAATTCTGCAACCACTCTCGAATCATTAGTCTAGCCTTCGCCTCCACCCATTGAAAAACAATAATCGACAAGTTAATATATAAGAAACCAAATAATGAAGGAAAAGGAACCATGAAATCTATACCCAGACATCGGCAAAATCTCAACAAATAATATGGGGTTTGGCTCATTTGGTCTCTACAAGAGATATTCCCCCACCCTTTGACATTATCACAAGATTTACAAAATACATAAGCATTTTAAATAGGGTAGGCCAATAAAAATCACTTTCTAACACCTTACGAGCCGTCCGCCTTTGGACCGAAAGTGCCCCCCACATGCAAATGCATGACAAAAAGTCAAAATAAAATTAACTCACTGACACTTATACACCTACGTAGCACTGATCTGAGCACTGCCTCCACAGTAAGATCATCCCAAATATTAATGTTTTGGCATCACTCTTCAGCTTATCACTCTTAGCTTTGGCAACCTGCAGGCAATTGTGATTCGTTACCAAAAAAAATTACGATTATCAGCATTACCAAAGGTATTTGCGAATCAACGGCTAACAATTTGCTCCTCGGGAATCTGATTCTCTCAACGGCAGATCTTCCTTATTCGTGAGAATCGGCTCAAAATGGTCAGCCACAAGTTCTCGGGCCACTCTTATCCTTGATCTCTAAATCGAAACTCCTGCAGAGCAGGATCCATCTAATGAGTCTCGGATTTGCATCCTTCTTCGCCAGCAAGTTAAGCTCAAGCTGCATGATCAGAAAAACAATTACTTTCGCACCTAATAAATAGACCTAAAATTTTTCTAATGCAAAAACAACGGCTAATATTCTTTTTCTAAGTCGTGGAGTAGTTGAGTTGGGCTCGCTCCCAATGCTCTCAAACGCATAGTAGATCGCGTGTGCCGTTTTTCCAATTCTTTGCCCCAACACAGCCCCTACGGCATAATCGCTCGCGTTCAACACATTATTTTTAAAAAGCAGCTCCAATCTGGGAGTTAAATGAGTGGGAGGCGATCGTCAACGACTGCTCAATTTATCAAAGGCCACTTTGCATTCATGTGTAAAATCAAATGTCACGCCGTATTTGCCATCAACTTGAACAGGGTTGCTCCTATTTTGACAAGTTTTGAGTAATACCTCCATGAAATTCTGCATGGCCCAAAAAGCAACGTACTTTTCATACAAATACGGGGTAAAGTAGAGCAGAAATAAGGTCTATTTTAGTTTTATCTATCTCTATTCCTTAACTGACACGACGTTGCCCTAAAAGACATACTATACCTCTACCATAAAGTGACACTCCTCCCAGGTTAAGAACCAAATCGTTTCTATGCACCTTTTCAGAATTAAAACTAGTTTTTCAAAACATTCATCAAAACTATCCCATATACGTTTAAAATCATCCGATGAAAACATCTCGATTTATTTTTTTCTACAATACTCTGAGAAAATACTTATGATACCACCTTTTGGAAAAGTTTCTGGAGCATTGGATAGAGATCGAAAGGCATCGACGGTAAGTGAATGTTGCCAAATTGGGTAGGTAAATTGTAGCTCTTTTCCTGGTCCCTCTGGCGCTATCGCGATCTAAGTAACCTAAAAAATCATCCAAAAATAATAGTTAAACCGACCTTACCAATCTTTCTACATTTGATCAATGAAAGGGAGAGAAAAAAAATGGTCCTTTTTTGTCACAGAATTAAACCTCGATAGTTCAATGCACTGACGCCAGCCAATAGCTTTTCCTAACTGGAACCATGTCACCCTCTAGTTCTCTCCACAGTCACTCCGCCTTTTTCGAGACACTTGGACGGGGCTTCACCCAAGGACTGTCGAGATACAAAAATAATCCCCACCTCGAGGAGCTTAATAATCTCCTTTTTTCACAACTTTCCATCATCAGGGATTTCAACCTCCCGTTGTGCCTGTCTTACCGGTTTCGCATCATCTTTGAGTCGTATTCGGTGCATGCATAAGGACGGACTTATTCTTTTGATATCTGATATACTCCACCTAATCGCCTCCTTATGATCCCTAAGGTTTCGTACCAATTTGTCCTTTTGACTTGGAGATAAATGTGTAGAAATGATCACCGGAAGCGTCTCTCGATCTCCCAGGAATGCGTACTTTAGATGTTT
>NW_020864723.1:0-13511 GCF_003713205.1 Coffea eugenioides
GGTTGGCACATGGTTAAGTTGCTCCAGGTGTGAATCTAGCACTTGGCTAAGTCTTTCCATCATATCATCAATCAATGCTTCAGTCCGACGTTCGAATTTATCCATTGATTCACGAAGCTTTGACTCAATTCGAAAATTCTCGAGCCCTTCGTCTTGATTGTCAAGACACTTCTTAGATGAACCTTGTTTGCTTGAAGTTGACCTTGATTTAGATGCTCTACGCAAACTGCTTTGCTCCTTCTCATACTCATCACAATCTTGTTTATACCTTTCATACACACACAAAGCACGGTGGCGTTGCATCTCCTCCCGGAGTGAATGATACCCACATTGTGAACTGGATTGCATGGGGCTAAAGTACTTGGAGGTACTTCGCTTGGGACCTCTCCTCTTGAAAGGTTCGGTCTCCATGAATTCTTGATTGTATGAGCAAGATGCAACTCTAGTGGCCATGACTATGTGACCTGCAAAACGGTTAGTAGTGCAAAGGAATTTTCCTCCCACACATGGCTTACAATTGTAGTTTGATGTCCATGGTTTGTTCACCAACTTCACTAGACATATTTAGTCCACCTGCAAAATAAATAAACAAAAACGAGTTCCTTGCTCTCTTTTTTTTTTTTTTTTAAATACGATGTATAGGTCACTCACACTCGTATTTCACTCAAGTGTATCACTCTCTAATAATCTTACCAAGCAATTCCTTGGCTTGCTAGTTGCTTGGTTGAACAAACTAGGTGTTACCGCAGTATACGTTCTTGACTAGTCAACAAGTGACACACAAGCTAGTAGAAATAAATGGAGGTGTATGACTGACGACCTAGACACGACTCAAGACTCAGAATATAGCTGGACAATAACTAACGACTCAAAAGAAAGTAAGACAATTAACTTGAATGCTGAAATTTTGAAAATCCTAGAAAACTCTACCCGAAACCCAATTTTCTGGAATTTGTTGAGCTGCTGGTCCGTGGTCTTTTTGGTATGGGTTTTGGAGTATTTTGGGTGGCCTTAGGCTACTCAAATAATGGGCAATCTACTACCTAAAACTCAGCCCAATCGGGTGTCACAATTGCTCCAACGGTTTTAGGAAAATTCAAGAATTCAAGATTCGGAAATTGGAAAGTTTGATCTGATTTGGACACTTGGGGTTGCCAAGGATTGGAAACCTTGGAGTTTGGTCAGATTTGGGAGTCCCAAGTGGTCCAAATTCGAAATTTTGGGGTTGGTCAGATTTGGAAGTCAGATTTTGCACCAAATTTGGTAAACTTGTAGGCTGTCAAGAATTGGATGTTGTTCAGATTTGGAAGTCCAAGTTTGAATCAGATTTGGTGGCTTGAAGGCTGACCAAGACTAGGGCTGTTGGCTGTCAAGAATTGGATGTTGTTCAGATTTGGAAGTCCAAGTTTGAATCAGATTTGGTGGCTTGAAGGCTGACCAAGACTAGGGCTGTTCAGATTTGAAAGTCCAAGTTTGAATCAGATTTGGTAAAACTTGAAGGCTGGTCAAGAATTGGAAACCAGAGCCGTCTTTCTTGAAATTTTTTTTTGACTTCTGTTGGGGTGTTTTCACACAATAGCCAGCTAGTTTAGACCACAATTTCACAGCAATTAACGTAAACAACTTGGACAGATTTGGTTTCAAGATCAAAGTTCCATGAAAACAAGAACACGGTTGAAGGTTTATTTCAGGTTTCAAGACTGCCAAGATTAACCTCTTTGATCCAAGAAGCTCAAGACTTCCCCAATAAGGTTTTGATGTTCGAGTTTTGCAAAGCAACAACACAAAGGTTCAATAAACAAGTGCAAACAGATTCGGCATCCCAGCAAATTAATTCCAGCAACGACTCAAGGAAATGACAATAAGGTATGCAATACAACAGATTTTTTTTTTTTGGGATTTAAACAGAACATAAACACAAGGCAAAACTGGACAGAAATTTTCGGACAACAACTAAACAACAAAGACAGATTTCTGACAAGGAAACAACAAAGACAGATTTCTGACAAGGAAACAACAAAGACAGATTTCGGACTTGACAAACCCGAGCACTTGAGCTACGAATTTAGAAGACTAAAATAGATCTAAAAACGATAAAAAGGGATATTCGTGATACCTCTAACTAGCTCTGATGCCAGCTGATACGAGACGCGGAAGCTACTTCGGATCTAGAGGAACACGATGAAGATTTGACGGAATTGAACCCGAACTTGGACCACTCAAGAACAGATTTAACGGTAGAGGACGCCACAATCAAGTGTGTGTGTTTGATTGATAAGTCAAGAACAGCCTAGGATCAACTCTAGGATGTTCAACTTAGCTTTCACAAGCTAAGGGAATTTGCCACAAGGAATGGACGAAATTCTGGAAATTTTATTCAATACTCTCAAAAACTGAATGTAACATGCGGCTTGAGGCTATTAATAGCCGTAACTAAGACCTAATAAACTGGAAAAATAACAAGGAAAGTTCGGCCAGCCCCTTGGGCCTTCACTTGACCGAAAGCTAGCCCAACTAACTAAGGAAAGTTCGGCTCAGCGAGGGTACTTAACTGCGGCTCAGCCCACCGTTTGGAGCTTGGACACTTGCATCTTCAATTGTAAGCAGCATTTTAGTAGTCGTGCAAGGATATTCCAACTCAATCCCTTCAATGCTCGGTTTCTCTTGGTTTTGGATAGCACGTACCAAGGCTTGGAGGGACTCCTTGAATCTCTTAGCTCGTGCTCGTGTCACTGTGCCTTGGGGCACCTTCACAGGGTCTACTTGTACACTTTGGGCCTCGTGCTCCACCGCATCATTCCCCTCCTCTTGAAAAGGATTTGTCCTCAAATCTAGATGGGGATGTCGACAGTGCGTTTGGAGGTCAACCACGTTGGGAACAAATGAAAGGTCACGAGCCAAGTTAAATGCCGTTTGGTCAGTTTCATGAGGCCCTCAAACAAGGACATGCGCCAAGATAGGAAAAAGCTTGTGTAAGGCTCACGAAACTTCCAGGTAGCAATCCAAAGCTCTCTAATCAACCTTCGGCCATGGATTGTCTTATTGTCACGTGACATAAGTGGCAGCAATGAAGTGAAATGCACTCCATACGAATCGTATGAATTTGCACAAGTTGGGGTTGGTGAAGTAAGCTCGTGGTGACTAGCTTTTGGACATGTGAAGAAGCACGAACGTGCACCACTTGCAGCAGGGATAAGCACGAAATCGGGTTGCAAGTCTTTAGCCGTAGTTGGAAAATTGTGGACAGCGTTACAACCTATGAAAACAAAATAACCTTCAACTTGGAGCAATTCAGAAATCGGGTAAAGGACTAATGGGACATTATTAGCTAGATGGTAAGAAGGTGTAGAACGAGATTTAAATGAGAAAACTCCCTTTGACACTTCGATATTCCTTCCACCAATTGATTCAACTTGAGATTCCAGTGCTAGTCCTTGACACATAGGTAAAGAACAAGAAGTAGATTCTGGAATTTCCCTTTTAAGATGAGCTCGAATGAACCCTCCAATGGTGCGGACAGATTTGAATGGACATTGTTCCATGAATTGATACCAAAGAGATTTAGTTCCTAGAAGACCAACTCCATGGAAACTCGCAAAGTGTCCAAGTGACTTCGGGATGGAACATGCCATGATCAACTCTACTTGACTTTGTGTAACTTGAACAAAAGAAGAGGTGCTAAACAAAACACATGTTAGCCGGTTAGCAAACAAAATGGTCACACTTTCAGCCTTTGTAAACACGGCCAACTCCTCCTTTTTACTCTTCACTAAGGCCAAATTATTCTTGTCTTTTTCCACTCCATTCTTCTCGGACCATTGCTCACGCATTGTACATGAGGTTTGATTTTCATTGTCTAGCTCATGTTCATGGCTCAGTTGTAACTCATTCATATTTGGCTCTTCAATCAACGAGGGACTAGGATGAATTTTCCCTTTATTACCACCGGTTGGCACATGGTTAAGTTGCTCCAGGTGTGAATCCAGCACTTGGCTAAGTCTTTCCATCATATCATCAATCAATGCTTCAGTCCGACGTTCGAATTTATCCATTGATTCACGAAGCTTTGACTCAATTCGAAAATTCTTGAGCCCTTCGTCTTGATTGTCAAGACACTTCTTAGATGAACCTTGTTTGCTTGAAGTTGACCTTGATTTAGATGCTCTACGCAAACTGCTTTGCTCCTTCTCATACTCATCACAATCTTGTTTATACCTTTCATACACACACAAAGCACGGTGGCGTTGCATCTCCTCCCGGAGTGAATGATACCCACATTGTGAACTGGATTGCATGGGGCTAAAGTACTTGGAGGTACTTCGCTTGGGACCTCTCCTCTTGAAAGGTTCGGTCTCCATGAATTCTTGATTGTATGAGCAAGATGCAACTCTAGTGGCCATGACTATGTGACCTGCAAAACGGTTAGTAGTGCAAAGGAATTTTCCTCCCACACATGGCTTACAATTGTAGTTTGATGTCCATGGTTTGTTCACCAACTTCACTAGACATATTTAGTCCACCTGCAAAATAAATAAACAAAAACGAGTTCCTTGCTCTCTTTTTTTTTTTTTTTTAAATACGATGTATAGGTCACTCACACTCGTATTTCACTCAAGTGTATCACTCTCTAATAATCTTACCAAGCAATTCCTTGGCTTGCTAGTTGCTTGGTTGAACAAACTAGGTGTTACCGCAGTATACGTTCTTGACTAGTCAACAAGTGACACACAAGCTAGTAGAAATAAATGGAGGTGTATGACTGACGACCTAGACACGACTCAAGACTCAGAATATAGCTGGACAATAACTAACGACTCAAAAGAAAGTAAGACAATTAACTTGAATGCTGAAATTTTGAAAATCCTAGAAAACTCTACCCGAAACCCAATTTTCTGGAATTTGTTGAGCTGCTGGTCCGTGGTCTTTTTGGTATGGGTTTTGGAGTATTTTGGGTGGCCTTAGGCTACTCAAATAATGGGCAATCTACTATCTAAAACTCAGCCCAATCGGGTGTCACAATTGCTCCAACGGTTTTAGGAAAATTCAAGAATTCAAGATTCGGAAATTGGAAAGTTTGATCTGATTTGGACACTTGGGGTTGCCAAGGATTGGAAACCTTGGAGTTTGGTCAGATTTGGGAGTCCCAAGTGGTCCAAATTCGAAATTTTGGGGCTGGTCAGATTTGGAAGTCAGATTTTGCACCAAATTTGGTAAACTTGTAGGCTGTCAAGAATTGGATGTTGTTCAGATTTGGAAGTCCAAGTTTGAATCAGATTTGGTGGCTTGAAGGCTGACCAAGACTAGGGCTGTTGGCTGTCAAGAATTGGATGTTGTTCAGATTTGGAAGTCCAAGTTTGAATCAGATTTGGTGGCTTGAAGGCTGACCAAGACTAGGGCTGTTCAGATTTGAAAGTCCAAGTTTGAATCAGATTTGGTAAAACTTGAAGGCTGGTCAAGAATTGGAAACCAGAGCCGTCTTTCTTGAATCATGGAATCAGATAATTTCAATGCTGATACCAGAGCCGTGTAACTACGATAAGAGTTTCATCGTATCAGCAATCGTTCATTCGAGCTCATCTTAAAAGGGAAATTCCAGAATCTACTTCTTGTTCTTTACCTATGTGTCAAGGACTAGCACTGGAATCTCAAGTTGAATCAATTGGTGGAAGGAATATCGAAGTGTCAAAGGGAGTTTTCTCATTTAAATCTCGTATCAGCTGATACGAGTCAAGCTATGCCATCGGATAAGGTTCAAGTCCCACTAGGACTGGTTACACGAGCTCGAGCAGTTCATTCAGCTTCACCGCAGCAAAGACGTTATAAGGCACAGACACGCTTTATAAGGATACGTCTTCTGCCATTTAATCGATTCACCATAGCAAAGTCATTATAAGGTGTGGGCACGCTTTATAAGCTCAAGTCGTCTGCCCATCTAGTCACATTTGCTATTTTAGTTAAGTCATTGTAATAAGGGCTTAATGGTCCATAGTCTTGCTTTAATTACCTAAGCGATGACCTCATAAGGTTGTTTACCTAAGGGATGACCTCATAAGGTTGTTTACCTAAGGGATGACCTCATAAGGTTTGGTCAAGCCTACAATTGTTAGCCTTAGTCAAGACCACAACTCTAGACTAGTTCCACATTTAGTTGTTCATCTCTATGTAAGGCTATAAATAGCCCACACTTCCAATGGTTTTAGGCATTCAATCAATAAATCAGATTTTGAGAGTTTTCTTGGTTTCTCCAAGGTTTCTTGAATACCTTAGAATTTCTCTAGGTGTTCGTGACTTATCAATCTAGAATCACACTAGGTTGTGGCGTCCTCTACCGTTAAATCTGTTCTTGAGTGGTCCAAGTTCGGGTTCAACTCCATCAAATCTTCATCGTGTTCCTCTAGATCCGAAGTAGCTTCCGCGTCTCGTATCAGCTGGCATCAGAGCTAGTTAGAGGTATCACGAATATCCTTTTTTATCGTTTTTAGATCTATTTTAGTCTTCTAAATTCGTAGCTCAAGTGCTCGGGTTTGTCAAGTCCGAAATCTGTCTTTGTTGTTTCCTTGTCAGAAATCTGTCTTGGTTGTTTCCTTGTCAGAAATCTGTCTTTGTTGTTTAGTTGTTGTCCGAAATTTTCTGTCCAGTTTTGTCTTGTGTTTATGTTCTGTTTAAATCCAGAAAAAAAAATCTCTTGTGTTGCATACCTTATTGTCATTCCCTTGAGTCGTTGCTGGAATTAATTACTGGGTTGCCGAATCTGTTTGCACTTGTTTCTTGAACCTTTGTGTTGTTGCTTTGCAAAACTCGAACATCAAAACCTTATTGGGGAAGTCTTGAGCTTCTTGGATCAAAGAGGTTAATCTTGGCAGTCTTGAAACCTGAAATAAACCTTCAACCGTGTTCTTGTTTTCATGGAACTTTGATCTTGAAACCAAATCTGTCCAAGTTGTTTACGTTAATTGCTGTGAAATTGTGGTCTAAGCTAGCTGGCTATTGTGTGAAAACACCCCAACAGAAGTCAAAAAAAAATTTCAAGAAAGACGGCTCTAGTTTCCAATTCTTGACCAGCCTTCAAGTTTTACCAAATCTGATTCAAACTTGGACTTTCAAATCTGAACAGCCCTAGTCTTGGTCAGCATTCAAGCCACCAAATCTGATTCAAACTTGGACTTCCAAATCTGAACAACATCCAATTCTTGACAGCCTACAAGTTTACCAAATTTTGTGCAAAATCTGACTTCCAAATCTGACCAGCCCCAAAATTTCGAATTTGGACCACTTGGGACTCCCAAATCTGACCAAACTCCAAGGTTTCTAATCTTGGCAACCCCAAGTGTCCAAATCAGATCACGGACCAAAAAGACCACGGACCAGCAGCTCAACACATTCCAGAAATTTGGGTTTCGGGTAGAGTTTTCTAGGATTTTCAAAATTTCAGCATTCAAGTTAATTGTCTTACTTTCTTTCGAGTCGTTAGTTATTGTCCAGCTATATTCTGAGTCTTGAGTCGTGTCTAGGTCTTCAGTCATTCACCTCCATTTATTGCTACTAGCTTGTGTGTCACTTGTTGACTAGTCAAGAACGTACATTGCGGTGACGCCTAGTTTGTTCAACTCGAGCAACTAGCAAGCCAAGGAATTGCTTGGTAAGATTATTAGAGAGTGATACACTTGAGTGAAACACGAGTGTGAGTGACCTATACATCGTATTAAAAAAAAAAAAAAAAGAGAGAGGAACTCGTTTTTGTTTATTTGTTTTGCAGGTGAACTAAATATGTCTAGTGGAGTGGGTAGCCAAACCATGGACATCAAACTACAGTTGGAAGCCATGATGGGGGAGTTCAAACGATTGCTTAAGAATGAAATTGAACCATTGCATGATCGAATTGATCAGTTGGAGAACTCGAGACCTCCACCTACCCCGAGTAAGGGCAAAGAATCGGCATACTCAAACGATGAAGAGGAAGCGTTTGAGGGAAGGTACCAAAATGATCAAAGGTTCCAACGTCGAGGAGATGACACCATTAAAGGTGTCAAACTCAAGATTCCTTCATTCCAAGGCAAGTCGGACCCCGAGGCGTACTTGGAGTGGGAACGGAAAATTGAGTTAGTCTATGAATGCCACACCTATACGGAAGAGCAAAATGTGAAACTAGCAGCCGTAGAATTCACTGACTACGCCTCCATTTGGTGGGACCAACTTAGACTGAGCCGAAGGAGAAATCGTGAGAGACCTGTGGAATCATGGGAGGAAATGAGGAGTTTGATGAGGAAAAGGTTTGTTCCGAGCTACTATAGTCGAGATCTACACCGTCGGCTACAAGCTCTCAACCAAGGGTCCATGTCAGTTGAGGATTATTACAAGGAGATGGAAATGGCCATCATGAAGGCGGATTTGCGTGAAGATGGAGAGGCCACTATGGCTCGTTTTCTACATGGATTGAGGCCCGAGATTGCCGAAGTAGTGGAACTTCAACACTACCTCGACATGAATGAAATGCTCGAGAAGGCGGTTACAATTGAACGACGCCTCAAGAGGAGGGGTACTGCGCGACAAAGCACTACTTATCAAGCTGGAAGTTGGCGCACTTCTCAACCAAAAAGGGAGGAGAAAGCCGCAGCTCCTTCTTACCCTCCAAGGCCGAATGGCCTCCCTTCCAAGGCAACGCCCAAGCCTGACTTTGAGGCTAATAATGCAGCTACCAAACAGCGTGGTCGAGACACCAAGTGCTTTAAGTGTCAAGGATTTGGCCACATCGCTTCTCAATGCCCCAGCCAAAGGACCATGCTGATGTTGCCAAATGGGGAAATTGTATCAGATGAGGAAGAGGAGTACGAGGGGATACCACCTTTAGAAGAGGAAGAGAATGAATCGAGTGAGGAGATACCTACGCATGAGGAGATTGGATACCTAGTGGTTCGAAAGGTCCTCACTACCCGCGCCAAAGAGGAGGAACTGGAGGTTAAGCAAAGTGCAATCGTTTTGATCTTACAATGTTCCATCCCAAAGACGCTTGTGCAATTTGCGAGTTTCCATGGAGTTTGTCTTCTAGGAGTTAGATCAAATTGGTTCCCATTCATGGAATCAGATAATTTCAATGCTGTTCACGTCTTTGGAGGATCAAACTATGTGTACCCTCAAGACCTTAGAACCGACCATGTTCCACGAGTTTACACAAGGAGCGAGGTCTTCAATGGTCACTACAATACCTATGCTCATCTTGCACCTAGTCCACTTGAAGCTCCAACTTCACCAAGTCAGCTTCCATACTTTGCAAGCTTATTCAAGTTTGAGGAGTATGATTTCATAGGATCTACATCGCATCACTTTGAGGATCCTTACCTCATGATCACAAGCGATCAAGTTGGGCATACATTGAAACTGGTTCGTGAGATTCAAGGTTCAACAATGTTTACTTTCCAGCTTAGCAAGTGGTTTATGCATTGGATGAAAATTGTGGTAATCATAACAAAATGTACTCGACGGCATGTAACTCTTCTTATCATCATTCATGCTTCAATTTGTGGGCAAATTGCTTTCAAGAGAAGGGGAATGATACTAGTCAAGCTATGCCATCGGATAAGGTTCAAGTCCCACTAGGACTGGTTACACGAGCTCGAGCAGTTCATTCAGCTTCACCGCAGCAAAGACGTTATAAGGCACAGACACGCTTTATAAGGATACGTCTTCTGCCATTTAATCGATTCACCATAGCAAAGTCATTATAAGGTGTGGGCACGCTTTATAAGCTCAAGTCGTCTGCCCATCTAGTCACATTTGCTATTTTAGTTAAGTCATTGTAATAAGGGCTTAATGGTCCATAGTCTTGCTTTAATTACCTAAGCGATGACCTCATAAGGTTGTTTACCTAAGGGATGACCTCATAAGGTTGTTTACCTAAGGGATGACCTCATAAGGTTTGGTCAAGCCTACAATTGTTAGCCTTAGTCAAGACCACAACTCTAGACTAGTTCCACATTTAGTTGTTCATCTCTATGTAAGGCTATAAATAGCCCACACTTCCAATGGTTTTAGGCATTCAATCAATAAATCAGATTTTGAGAGTTTTCTTGGTTTCTCCAAGGTTTCTTGAATACCTTAGAATTTCTCTAGGTGTTCGTGACTTATCAATCTAGAATCACACTAGGTTGTGGCGTCCTCTACCGTTAAATCTGTTCTTGAGTGGTCCAAGTTCGGGTTCAACTCCATCAAATCTTCATCGTGTTCCTCTAGATCCGAAGTAGCAATCCAGCTAGAATGTTTTAAGAGTTTATTTTACGTATTTTTTAGTGTGTTTTATTAGTTAATTTTGGTTTGATTATTTAGTTTTATAACTAGAATAACTAAGGTTTTGGTAAAAAAACTACATTTTATGTTAAAGTGGCTAAACATTGCATTTTATGGATTTTTATGGTAAAAACTTCATATTTTGTAGGTTTAATGATTCAATCATCAAATGAAGTGCATTGAGAATATATTTGGATTATTGATGATGGATTAAAGTTGTGAAAATAAAATATGAAGTGTAAAAGGAAGAAATGCAATTTGAGGACAAAAATCAAGAAAAGTCAGCTTTCACAACTCAGACACATTTTCGTATTTTGACTATATCAGGAGCTACAATGATCGGATCAAGGTGATCTTGGTACCATTTTGAAGCTAAGAGATATATCTACATTTGGTATGAAGACATCAAAGTCCAATTCAGCCGTTTTCTTGGTCAAAAGGTCGAAACACAGAAACTTATCTGGATGGTCGAAAGCTGAAGCCCAGAATTGACCAGTCTATGGTATTTTGACCATATCTCAGTCCACCGATCTCCAAATTAGATGATTCTTGAAGCATTGGAACTCTAATTCAAAGGGCTACAACTTTTGTGTTTTGCACAAAAGCCAGTTCGGCCTTCATCATGGAGAAAAATGCAGTTGAAGTGAGGTCAAAAGTAAAAACGTGTATGGCAGCCGAATTTCTGTAATTTGCTCAGCCATTTTTCTCATCTTCACACTACTTTCCAGCTAGAGTTGGAGAGAAAACGTAGGCTGCACATGCTTCAGAAGACATAAGGAAGAGATATAGCCAAGGTTCCAAGTCAAAAGCCATTATGTTTGACTCCCTTAACAAATCCAGATTTGGAGAATCAAAGTGGAGAGTCATAGCAGAAATTTATGACTGGTAAGGGAAGGACTTTTCATCAGCTTATATGTAGAGACATTTGAGGTCTATGAGGAGAGAGGAATCATACGGGAGAAGCTTGAAGAGTGCAGAAATGTAGTTCTTCCATTTCCTTAGTGTAGGATAGTGTAGTAAGTGTAGTTCATCCATTCTTGTATACTATCTAGATTAGGATGAAAATGGAGATGAAGAAAGAGAAGTTGAAGCTCAAGTGACATGGGTTATCTCTTCTCCAACTCTTTATCTTTTGTATTGGATTCTTAAATATAGTTAATATACAAGTTCTGGAATTTATGTTATTTATGTGTCTTTAAAGTTTATACCTTGGGTTTGGTTGAACTTCCTATGATTGTTAGTGTTTATTATTTGGCTATTTGATTGCTAGTATTTGAGCAAGTTATTTAGCACTTTGGCTCTTGAAATCATGATTAATCTGGTACCATTAATTCTGATTATCTAAGGTGTTATTTCTGCAATGAAAATTGAGATTTAACATTAGTTCAAGAAGTGCTAAACATAGGGAGTACACTCACGAAAGTAGAGGTGCACCTATGTGGTTTTTAGTGATTCATTTCATGTAATTTCACTGAAGAAATGAACTTGTAGCTAATTTCATAACCATGAGAATAGGTATGGATCAGTTATAAGTATAATTGATTCACTGCGAAAGTAGGATTCAAATGCATAAGGAAATTACACCATAATTAGCCTAGATGTAGTATTCAATGATCCAAATATAATACTTGCATGAGTAGTTAGGGATACCACAACCTAAGGAGCTTTTATTTGTTAATTTCTTGTATAAGTGCAGTAGGTTAAATTTCTTATCATTAATTGATAGTCTAAATAATAGAGAAACTTTAGTAATACCGGTAATTGTTCACTCTTCCTTGTGGGATCGACCCGATATATACCCTAAACTACTAGTTGATCTGTATACTTGCAGTGAACGGGTGTAATTCGGTATTTTTTAGCTTGCACGTATGTAAAATACCCGTCAAGTTGAAATTGATTGCTGACGAATCTCTAAAATCTTCTTATTGCGCCAAGATAGGAAAAAGCTTGTGTAAGGCTCACGAAACTTCCAGGTAGCAATCCAAAGCAATCCAGTATCACGTGACAACTTTTTTAGTGTGTTTTATTAGTTAATTTTGGTTTGATTATTTAGTTTTATAACTACAATAACTAAGGTTTTGGTAAAAAACTACATTTTATGTTAAAGTGGCTAAACATTGCATTTTATGGATTTTTATGGTAAAAACTTCATATTTTGTAGGTTTAATGATTCAATCATCAAATGAAGTGCATTGAGAATATATTTGGATTATTGATGATGGATTAAAGTTGTGAAAATAAAATATGAAGTGTAAAAGGAAGAAATGCAATTTGAGGACAAAAATCAAGAAAAGTCAGCTTTCACAACTCAGACACATTTTCGTATTTTGACTATATCAGGAGCTACAATGATCGGATCAAGGTGATCTTGGTACCATTTTGAAGCTAAGAGATATATCTACATTTGGTATGAAGACATCAAAGTCCAATTCAGCCGTTTCTTGGTCAAAAGGTCGAAACACAGAAACTTATCTGGATGGTCGAAAGCTGAAGCCCAGAATTGACCAGTCTATGGTATTTTGACCATATCTCAGTCCACCGATCTCCAAATTAGATGATTCTTGAAGCATTGGAACTCTAATTCAAAGGGCTACAACTTTTGTGTTTTGCACAAAAGCCAGTTCGGCCTTCATCATGGAGAAAAATGCAGTTGAAGTGAGGTCAAAAGTAAAAACGTGTATGGCAGCCGAATTTCTGTAATTTGCTCAGCCATTTTTCTCATCTTCACACTACTTTCCAGCTAGAGTTGGAGAGAAAACGTAGGCTGCACATGCTTCAGAAGACATAAGGAAGAGATATAGCCAAGGTTCCAAGTCAAAAGCCATTATTTTTGACTCCCTTAACAAATCCAGATTTGGAGAATCAAAGTGGAGAGTCATAGCAGAAATTTATGACTGGTAAGGGAAGGACTTTTCATCAGCTTATATGTAGAGACATTTGAGGTCTATGAGGAGAGAGGAATCATACGGGAGAAGCTGGGAGTCTGCAAAAATGTAGCTTTTCCATTCTCTTATTGTTAGATTAGTTTAGTATAGAGTAGTAGTTCATCCTTCTTGTTTATTAGCTAGGCAAAGATGAAGAAGGAGATGAAGAAGGCAAGGAAAGAGCTCATGTGACAAGGGTTATTTTTCCTTTCCAACTCTTTATCTTTTGTATTTGATTCCAAGTTTAGCTAATATATAAGTTCTGGATTTTGTGTTTAATATGTTTAGTTAAAGTTTATGCCTAGA